>NC_091228.1:5507413-5549913 GCF_040958095.1 Procambarus clarkii
CGCTGAAATATCCTCACTTCTCACCTCAAATATTAACCGCGAACACGAGACGTCAGTAAAATGACTCATTTCGCGGTCACTCACAACCAGAATTGCGCGACTGGAATGGCGCTTGAACACACAGCAACGGCAGATATATATCGACTGCGAATATCAACAGAACCTTGAGGTTATCTTGAGATGATTTCGGGGCTTTAGTGTCCCCGCGGCCCGGCCTCCACCCCCAGGAAGCAGCCCGTGACAGCTGACTAACTCCCAGGTACCTATTTTACTGCTAGGTAACAGGGGCATTCAGGGTGAAAGAAACTTTGCCCATTTGTTTCTGCCTCGTGCGGGAATCGAACCCGCGCCACAGAATTACGAGTCCTGCGCGCTATCCACCAGGCTACGAGGCCCCTCGTAGAACCGGAGAACCGGTTGACACAATGTCAGTTCTTGGTGATAAATTCGACAGAGATATGACCCTTCTGTCTAACATTTTCTCCCGTTTCGGACCATAACCCATATTTTGACAAATATACAAGAGTTGTTACATTCTTGTACAGCCACTAGTACGCGTAGCGTTTCGGGCAAGTCCTTAATCCTATGGTCCCTGGAATACGATCCTCAAGGTAGGTAGGTAGCCCCTGCCGCGAAGAATCGTTTTTTCATCCAAGTACACATTTTACTGTTGCGTTAAACAGAGGCTACAGTTAAGGAATTGCGCCCAGTAAATCCTCCCCGGCCTGGATACGAACCCATGACATAGCGCTCGCGGAACGCCAGGCGAGTGTCTTACCACTACACCACGGAGACTGCGATAGATATCGTATGAGAGGGTATGGGGTTAGCTAAATACGGGTCCAGGGCGGACGATAAACTTGCCCACACACGGGAATTAAGAGCCGTAATCCACTGTACCAATTGTGGTGTGAACTACCCAATTAGCCTCCTACCCTGGTAGAACAATGCCTTTGGGCAACATGATTCGTACACGGCGCGATATACATATATACACACATATACATGTCTCAATCGTGTTATTTTTCCACGTTCTATTTTCTATCGCCTTTACTAAACCTTGAGGTGCAGTATTCGAGGTTCAGTGGACCCGCGGCCCTGTCTCTGCAACGGCTTAGTTCGTGATTTGAGCCACCGGATTCTGAAGCGACGCTGCTTGTAGCCTGATGTAGGAATCACAGTCCGGTTGATCAAGCGTCCGTTGGCGCTGATTATTAAGACAACAGGGATATCTTTCTTACCTTCTGAGGACCTAAGAAAACGCAGACTAGGAAAAGAAACTATCTTAGATAATAGAAACTATCTATCTCTTGATAGATGTGACCACAGATCTTCACCATCAACGCCTGGTCGGCCGAGCGGACAGCACGCTAGACTTGTGATCCTGTGGTCCCGGGTTCGATCCCAGGCGCCGGCGAGAAACAATGGGCAGAGTTTCTTTCACCCTATGCCCCTGTTACCTAGCAGTAAAATAGGTACCTGGGTGTTAGTCAGCTGTCACGGGCTGCTTCCTGGGGGTGGAGGCCTGGTCGAGGACCGGGCCGCGGGGACACTAAAGCCCCGAAATCATCTCAAGATAACCTCAAGATAATCAAGATAACCACCTCACCATCTTCACCATTCAGACCCGCTCCTCCAGAAGGGAGTCGACACGCCGCCACGAACTTCAGGAAAAAAAAAACTCTTAAATACACACAACACAATTCTCTTCCACCTGGAAGAGACAGAACGTCAAAAGTCAAACAAGGAGGTGGGTAAGGGGGGCGGGGGGGAGGTGGGTAAGGGGGTGGGGAGGAGGGTAGGAGGCCTTGATTATCTAAGGAAGGTCAACCAACAGGAGGAACAGGAGATAAATGGAACAGGAGGAGAAGTAGCAAATGGAAAGGTAAATGAATATGACTCAACAGGAGCCAACGAACAAGCTTCCTAGTTGCCCCCCGGAAGGGAAAGGGAGGGGGAAGGGAGAGGTAGGAGAGAGGGGGGGAAAGGGAGGAGACGTTGAGGTAAAGCAAAGGAGATTCAACCTTACGCCCCCCTCGTCCCAGAGGTCATATTGGAGTGGCGACGGGGATCGATACAGGAGTGTCTTAAGAAGCTAATTGGTAGGGGGGGGGGGGGGAGAGAGGGGGGGGGGTCATTAGCGCACAAGACTACCACGATCTACCCCCCCTCCTCCCCCCCCCCCCCCCCTACCACCCAACCCCCCTTTCACAGCTGCTTTTCATAAACACGTTCTGATTCCTTACTCCAATTCTTTTCAGAATTTATTTTTTTTCCTCTAGCGCTTTCAACCAAACACGAAAAAATGTCGACGAAATCGTGTTTAATATATTTTTTTTTATATGCTATAACAATTCATAAATTTGCTGGTAATAAGATGTGGAATTCTGAATATTATTTTCTTGTCATATCTCACTCAAGAATTGTATTGGGTGGTTGAGGTGAGCGCTTGAGTGCTTGTGGTAGTCGCTTAAGGCGCCGTTCAGCTGTTTGACCCTCATCCAGCAACACTCCCCCCGGGGGAGGGGGAAGGGAGAGGGGGGGGGAGGGTGAGGGGGGAAGGGAGAGGGGGGAGGGAGAGGGGGGGAGGGAGAGGGGGGGGAGGGAGAGGGGGAGAGAGGGGGGGAGAGAGGGGGGGAGAGAGAGGGGGGGAGAGAGAGGGGGAGAGAGGGGGGAGGGAGATGGGGGGAGGGAGATGGGGGAAGGGGGAGGGGAGGGAGGGAGGGGAGGGGGAGGGAGAGGGGGGGAGGGAGAGGGGAGGGAGAGGGGGGAGGGAGGGAGGGGGGGGAGAGAGAGAGAGAGAGAGAGAGAGAGAGAGAGAGAGAGAGAGAGAGAGAGAGAGAGAGAGAGAGAGAGAGAGAGAGAGAGAGAGAGAGAGAGAGAGAGAGAGAGAGACAGACAGACAGACAGAGCAAGAGAGAGAGAGATCAAATGACGGAAACTAGGAAGGGTAATAAAAATGTGGAACGGGAATAGGGGATGGGAAGGGATAGAGGTAAAAGAAGCAGTTGAGACCAACAGACCACCACCACTAAGCGTTGTGAAATGTGCGTTGAAAATACCGTAGATTAACACAACATACAGCGTAGATTGCAATTACTTTATTCACTCTCGTGTTCTTGAAGATATCCTCATATTGCACTCAAAATTTGTCAGTGCAGGCTACTGATCACATGACCCTGTATGACTAACCATCCTGTGTGATGGGGATTTTTTTTAGCATCACGTAGCTAGCTTTTTGATGCACACTGTACTCCCCTTCATATAGTCTAGGGCAGCTAGTTCTTGACACACACTGTACTCCCCTTCATATAGTCTAGGGCAGCTAGTTCTTGACACACACTGTACTCCCCTTCATATAGTCTAGGTCAGCTAGTTCTTGACACACACTGTACTCCCCTTCATATAGTCTAGGGCAGCTAGTTCTTGACACACACTGTACTGCCCTTCATATAGTCTAGGGCAGCTAGTTCTTGACACACACTGTACTACCCTTCATATAGTCTAGGGCAGCTAGTTCTTGACACACACTGTACTGCCCTTCATATAGTCTAGGGCAGCTAGTTCTTGACACACACTGTACTCCCCTTCATATAGTCTAGGGCAGCTAGTTCTTGACACACACTGTACTCCCCTTCATATAGTCTAGGTCAGCTGAACAAATACAGATATACCTAATTGCCTAATGTGTTTATAAAAAATAATATACTAAGCTTCTCTTACCCAGCAATAAAATAGGTACCTGGGTGTTAGTCAGCTGTCACGGGCTGCTTCCTTGGGGGTGGAGGCCTGGTCGAGGACCGGGCCGCGGGGACACTAAAGCCCCGAAATCATCTCAAGATAACCTCAAGAAGGGAGGTGGGTGAGTCTCGTTTAGTAAAAAAAAATTCTAATTCCGCCTCTATCAGGTTTAAAAGGCCAGCTAGTAACGAGAAGTTAATTATCTAGTATTACAGGTGATGACTGTAACCAGCCTGGTTCAGAGCGGTTGCAATAATAGGGTAATAGAGTAATTAATGATCTAATTAAAACAATAGTAACGAGATTATAATCAACGAGAGAGAGAGAGAGAGAGAGAGAGAGAGAGAGAGAGAGAGAGAGAGAGAGAGAGACAGACAGACAGAGAGCATCAACTTCCGGAACAGGGTAAGCAAGATGAGGGTCCCCAGCTTCCAATGCACGACACATGATAACGTCATACAAAATCCTCAAGCAATATATATATATATATATATATATATATATATATATATATATATATATATATATATATATATATATATATATATATATATATGATATCTGCAAATATAACAGTTCATTTTTTACTGAACACTACAAGAAGTCACGATATCATTGCACAACACAGGGAGACATAACGCTGGAGATACACGTATCATTTAATAATACGAGAAATACATATGAAATACATATGTATCACTGTATGCAACACATACCAATGTATCCTAAGTATACACGTAATCTTTCTGCGCTTCTAGAACACACAAGAGGCCTATACTAGGCCTATGTGAAGACATTTAAACAATTAGATTAGAATTACTTGGAGAATACGAGTTCTTAAAATCTCAAATGTGAGCACTCCTTATGACCCTTCCCTCTCCTTCCTTGCCTAGCCTCGCCAAGCCCAACGCTCCTATCCCTTCCCAGGTGCCCCCTTCCACCTCTTCCACCTCTCCCACCAGGGCCTCCCTTTCCATCTTCCTCACTGAGGCATCGCTATTTCGTATTCCTCTCTCATAGGCCTCCCTGGCTCTTTCTCTCCCTCGCTACCCCTCTCTCCCTTTTTCCTCTCCCTTGTCAACTCCCCCCTCTTCCTCCCTCTCTCCCTCGCCCCCTCCCTCTCCACCATGTATTGTTATCGGCCTGGCCCCCGTGTTTGATAAGCACAACATGCGCTAATCCCTTCGAACTTGGCAAGTCTCTAAGTTTTAACGAGAGGTAGTTTGTGGTGGGAGAGGGAGAGGGAAGGGGGGATGGACCGAGAGGGGGAGGGATGGAAAGGAAGGTGGGAGGGAATGGGTAATCCCCCCACCCCCAAACCATTATTACAAAACAACTGAGTATAAAAAATACCTATGGGTATGAGGGGGTAGGTGATTGGCTCTCCCTTTCTTGGCCCTTCAGAGGTCAGGAGGCGGTGATTTGTCCCTACCTTCCTTGGTTCTTCAGAGCTCAGGAGACGGTGATTGGCCCCCTTCCTTGGCCCTTCAGGGGTCAGGAGACGGTGATTGGTCCCTACCTTCCTTGGTTCTTTAGAGCTCAGGAGACGGTGATTGGCCCCCTTCCTTGGCCCTTCAGGGCTCAGGAGACGGTGATTGGTCCCTACCTTCCTTGGCCCTTCAGGGCTCAGAAGACGGTGATTGGCTCTCCCTTCCTTGGCCCTTCAGGGTTCAGGAGACGGTGATTGGCTCTCCCTTCCTTGGCCCTTCAGGGTTCAGGAGACGGTGATTGGCCCCCTTCCTTGGCCCTTCAGGGCTCAGGAGACGGTGACTGGCCCCCTTCCTTGGCCCTTCAGGGGTCAGGAGACGGTGATTGGTCCCTACCTTCCTTGGCCCTTCAGGGTTCAGGAGACGGTGATTGGCCCCCTTCCTTGGCCCTTCAGGGCTCAGGAGACGGTGACTGGCCCCCTTCCTTGGCCCTTCAGGGGTCAGGAGACGGTGATTGGTCCCTACCTTCCTTGGCCCTTCAGGGCTCAGGAAACGGTGATTGGCTCTCCCTTCCTTGGCACTCCGGCTGCGAACGATGGCATCAAAGGCACCCTACTCGAGTCCCCGACACTGTTAAGGCTGTTAACTACCATAGTTAACTACCTTAACTATGTAACCAGCGTCTTCCCTACCGGAAAATTGCAACTTCCGGTTCGTGCCGTTGGTACAACTTCCGGCTTTCAAAGCTGATACAACTTCCGTCGCCACTGCCTGAATTAAAACATCTCTCCCCCCCCTCCTCAATCACTCTACCCAATCGTTCTCCATCCCAACTCCTAACTTTCCCAAAACATTCCCAAAACCTTCCTAAAACCTCCCTAAAACCTTCCCAAACTCTTCCTAAAACATTCCCGAAACCTTCCCAAAACATTGCCAAAAGCTTCCTAAAACATTCCCAAAACCTTCACAAAACATTCCCAAAACCTTCCTAAAACATTCCCAAAACCTTCCCAAACTCTTCCTAAAACATTCCCGAAACCTTCCCAAAACATTGCCAAAAGCTTCCTAAAACATTCCCAAAACCTTCACAAAACATTCCCAAAACCTTCCTAAAACATTCCCAAAACCTTCCCAAAACCTTCCTAAAAGATTCCCAAAACATTCCTAAAACATTCCCCCAATGATTGCCGATAATTCCCGCCGTAGATCTTGCTTGGAGTGATCTGTGGGTGTTTGTGTGCGCGTGTGAGTGTGTTTTTGCGTGCGTGTGCGTCTGTATTTACTATTTGTGTCTGCAGAAGCGAGCTATTTAGCTCTTGGTCCCCCGCCTTTCTAACCAATGCGCGTGTGTGTGTATTCACGCACCTAGTTGTGCTTGCGGGGGTTGAGGTCTGGCTCTTCGGTCCTGCCTCCTGTGTGTTTACTAGTTGTGTTTTTACGGGGGTTGAGCTCTGCTCTTTCGGCCCGCCTCTCAACTGTCAATCAACTGTTTACTAACTACTTTTTTTTTTTTTTCCACACCACACACACACACACACCCCAGGAAGCAGCCCGTGACAGCTGACTAACTCCCAGGTACCTATTTACTGCTAGGTAACAGGGGCATTCAGGGTGAGAGAAACTTTGCCCATTTGTTTCTGCCTCGTGCGGGAATCGAACCCGCGCCACAGAATTACGAATCCTGCGCGCTATCCACCAGGCTACGAGACCCCCTAAGTGTATGAGTGTGTATGTGTGTGTGGCTGTACGTGCGTGAGTACGTAGAGGTCCCTGGGTAAACTGGCATCACAAACTCACACACGCCCACCGAAGGAACTTAGCTGGTTGTAAAGAATCTTGATTCTTGAGTTATCTTGAGTTATCTTGAGTTATCTAATCGGTTTTGCTTTTGGAGTTTTGTCGTTGAACTGGGAATAGCAGACAGATCCACCAAGCTAATGATTGTGTGTGCCTGTGAGGAGAAAGGGAGGGAGGGAGGGTGAGAAGGCAGAGAGGGGAAGGAGGTAAGGGAAAGGGCAAAGTAAGGGGTCAGGCTGACCTTTGGGAGAACAGAAAAGGGGGCCCAAATGAATGGGCAATGGACAAAAATGGAGTGGGAGGCAATAGAAAGGGGTATAAATGCAGAGGCAGGAATAAAAAGGGTTTAAACTAAGAGCTTCAGGAAAAGAACAAATAGGAGATGGAGCTCTTTGAAAATAGGTAAAAATGGGTAGAATATGACGAAAAGAATTCACACGGAAAGCCGGAGGAACAAAATGAACAAGTATGAACTAAATATGAAAATAAAACGAGATTGTGTAAAGGGATGAAAAAGAAAGGGATACAACACCGGGAGACAGAAGAAAAAGGGAAAGGAAAGGGAAAGAGGTGGAAGGGAAAGAGATGGAAGCGAGGGAGGGGAGAAAATGATGAAAAAGTAAACAAAAAAAAATGAGTAACAGACAGGTGGGAAATGAGAGCTATCTACCAATCGTGAGATGGTTCCGGGAATCAATGTTCCCGGTGGCTCAGTCTCTGGCATAGGCCTCTTCCTCCTGCTGCTGCTTAGTGGCCTGATCAACCAGGCTGTTGGACCAGCCGAACCGGAAGCCAAGAGGGGCGTAAATGAATACGATTTGAAGACTAAGTAATAAAGAATTATTTACCCCCACATCCCCCTCCCACACACGCCCCCCCCCCACCACTATCCACCATCACCCCCCTCCACCGGCCACCACTTACAGCGGCCAGTAGACCTATTAAGACCGCAGTCTTAGATTTAAACACTGTCTCAAGAGATTCTCCGCTTAGAAGACGAGGAGTTTTCCGAAGGAGGTAATGAGAAGCAAATTGGTGAGGGAGGGAAGGTGATGAAGGAGAGAAAGGGAGAGGAAGAGGGAGGATGCCTCTTCCTTTCCTCTTGGGGGGACAACCTTCCCTTAACCACCCTTTCCATCTGCCCCTTCCCTGTGTCACAGCTCCTCCTGCTAGCAGCCAATCACCTGGGATTCTTGTTCAATCTCCCTTTCCTTTCCCTTCCCTTTGGTGCCTTCCCTTCCTCCAATAGGTCGCAGAATTCCCCCTCCCCTAACCCCCCCCCCCCCTCACAGAACTATGGGAAATAAAACGACTCCTGGCCCACCATTAAAGACCTTTTAAATGGAAATAACCTTTTAATTGCAAGAGTAGGTATTTTGAAGCCAGTTACCGACCGCTAGCTACTGTGGCTGGTGCTGTGGCTCCTGGTGTGGTTACAGGTGTGGCTCCTGCAGGTGTGGCTCCTGCAGGTGTGGCTACCTTAACCATCCCAACTCTTCCCCCCCCCCTGCTTGAAACAACCTGTAATTTGGAACACAAAACAACCACTCAGGTCTGCCAACTTGGACACCTTATCTGTCCAATGGAAACTAATGACGGACCGGTTGTTGACCTTGGCAATTAGGAGACGCCAGTGGTGCCTTAACGACCTTGTTCGTCAAGAGACAGGTTGAGGGGGGAGGGGGGGAGGGAGGGGAGGTGTTAGTGGTCGTACAGATTGGTGGAGGTGAACCAGGACATAGCCAAGAGGACATACATAACGACCACACCAGGGCAGCGACGACCCCCCAGGAGCCAGCGACGACCCCCCAGGAGCCAGCGACGACCCCCAGGAGCCAGCAACGACCCCCAGGAGCCAGCGACGACCCCTCAGCAGCCAGCGACGACCCCAGCACCCAGCGACGACCCCCCAGCACCCAGCGACGACCCCCAGCACCCAGCGACGACCCCCCAGCAGCCAGCGACGACCCCCAAGAGCCAGCGACGACCCCCAGGAGCCAGCGACGACCCCCCAGCACCCAGAGACGACCCCCAGCACCCAGCGACGACCCCCCCAGCCAAGGTACACACACACACACGCCACCACAAATTACTACCCTTCCTCTGGTCTATCGCCCGGGTCTCTGATACTCCAAGCCAGCTCCCAACATGACCTTTTTCACGTTAATTTGTCTGAAACTCCTCTGCTGAAGAGCAGCAGCAGGGGGGGGAGGAACAGGGGGGGGAGGAGAAGGAAGGGGAGTAGAAGGAAGGGAAGTAGGAGGAAGAGGATGGTGGAGGAGATTAGAGAAGGGACAATATAGGAAATGCAGATGAATTTTCGTAACTAGAACTGGAAGACTAAAGAGAGAGAGAGAGAGAGAGAGAGAGAGAGAGAGAGAGAGAGAGAGAGAGAGAGAGAGAGAGAGAGAGAGAGAGAGAGAGAGAGAGAGAGAGAGGGGGGGGGGGGGAGGGAGGGCGTTGGAAGAGAGAAGATGGAGGTCTATAATGGAACAGGAAAGGGGACAGTCAGAGAGGAATATATAAAACCAATTACTGAAATTTAATTTTGTCGACCCACTAGGCTAATACTCCGCTCTGGGAGAGAGAGAGAGAGAGAGAGAGAGAGAGAGAGAGAGAGAGAGAGAGAGAGAGAGAGAGAGAGAGAGAGAGAGAGAGAGAGAGAGAGCACCTCCACCATACCCCTACATCCCTATACGCCCACCACACCCCCAACACCCCCCCACCACACCCCCTACACCTCCACCACACCCCTTACACCCCCCCCTACACCTCCACCACACCCCCTACACCCCCACCACACCTCCTACACCTCCACCACACCCCCACCACACCCCCTACACCCCCACCACACCCCCTACACCCCAACACCTTCCCTACACCCCCAACACCGCCACCACACCCCCTACACACCCCCAACATCCCCCCCCCTGCACCCCCCCCCACACCACTACACCCCCCACCACATCCCCAACACCCCCTACACCCCCCAATACCCCCCCTACACCCCCAACACACCCCCTACACCCCGACCACACCCCCAACACCCCCCCACACCCCCTACACCCCAACACCACACACCAATCACTGCTGCCCGGCTCGAACGCTTCGGAAATGCCTCAAGGAAACGGCACGCTCTTAAAGAGGAATTACAAGGCCAATTAAATACGACTTAACTTCATTACTTCGCCTTAGGAGGCGATTGGGGAAGTTAGTTCTGGGAGATGGATCTTAAGGAGCCTTCCAATAAGGCTCACATTCCTTGCTCCGGCGACACCCGTTGCTGGCTGGAAATATGACCCTTGTGGCAGCAGTCACTAGCGGTCACTGGCGGACAGAAGAAAATGTATATATGCTGGTTAGCATTGTAAATGCCCGGCCACGTCTGTGGTAGAACAAAAAACTAACTATCACCTGTAATAGGTCAGTATTTTTCTTGTATAAGAACAATACTCCCAAACCGTTGTGGCTTTTGGTCTACTGGGACAAATATGTCATGTGCATTCTCGTAGAATTGGGTTCTAGGCTCTTTGACACTATCAGAGACCCAAGAGCAGCAAGTTTACCATTTCAGCACCTCAGTGCTGCTATCCAGAGAGGAAATGCCTGCTGTATCCTCAGTTAGGACACGGAACCTGGCGAACACAAAGAGATACATACCCTCTAACTATTCATTGTAATTCTCACACCTGTAACTTGAAACTATGTCTTATCTTGAGGTTATCACGAGATTACCTTGAGGTTATCTTGAGATGATTTCGGGGCTTAGCGTCCTCGCGGCCCGGTCCTCGATCAGGCCTCCTTTTTTGTTACACACACACCCCAGGAAGCAGCCCGTAGCAGCTGTCTAACTCCCAGGTACCTATTTACTGCTAGGTGAACAGGGAGGCATCAGGACGAAAGAAACTATGTCCATTTGTTTCCGCCTCTACCGGGAATCGAACCCGGAACCTCAGGACGACGAATCCCCAACGCTGTCCACTCAGCCCCCAGTCAAATGAATAACATCAGGAATGTTATCATACATAATAACATATGTACTTTTACCTGAATAAACATTTGATTTGATTGATAACTAAAACTTTGGAAACTAAATCGTTTTCAAATGTATAACCATTTATAAATACAGGTTTGTTGAATTTGATTTTGTTTAATATGAATCCAGTATATAATATAATATATAATGTTTATTGTATATAATATAATATAATGTTTATTGTCAACCACAATCCACCAGGGGATTGTGGAGCCGGTCGGCCGAGCGGACAGCACGCTGGACTTGTGATCCTGTGGTCCTGGGTTCGATCCCAGGCGCCGGCGAGAAATAATGGGCAGAGTGTCTTTCACCCTATGCCCCTGTTACCTAGCAGTAAAATAGGTACCTGGGTGTTAGCCAGCTGTCACGGGCTGCTTCCTGGGGGTGGAGGCCTGGTCGAGGACCGGGCCGCGGGGACACTAAAAAAGCCCCGAAATCATCTCAAGATAACCTCAAGATAGGATACACTAACCCCCCCCCCCACACACACACACACACCAAGTACCACCATTACCACAAACAATTATCACCACCCAAACAACCACCACCACCAGCACACTACCACCAGTCATCATAACCCCCCAACCACTACCACAACTACACACCAACCACCACCAATCACCACCACCAACCACCACCAACCACCACCACCACCAACCACCACCACCAGCACACTACCACCAGTCATCATAACCCCCCAACCACTACCACAACTACACACCAACCACCACCAACCACCACCACCACCAACCACCACCAACACACATTAACAACGTACACAAAACTAACAAAAAACAGCCCAATTACCACGAATTTGCCCAAGAAATCCTTCAAAATATTACATTCTTTGAAGCAGCCAACACTATCCTTTACCCCCCATGTTATATATATATAATTGTCCTAGGTACGTCTGTCACCCCCGACACCCTTAAAACAGGGGAGATTGCGCCACTCCACAACAGGGGGGGAAGGTAGTACGAGGGGGGCCTCGTAGCCTGGTGGATAGCGCGCAGGACTCTTAATTCTGTGGCGCGGGTTCGATTCCCGCACGAGGCAGAAACAAATGGGCAAAGTTTCTTTCACCCTGAATGCCCCTGTTACCTAGCAGTAAATAGGTACCTGGGAGTTAGTCAGCTGTCACGGGCTGCTTCCTGGGGGTGGAGGCCTGGTCGAGGACCGGGCCGCGGGGACACTAAAAGCCCCGAAATCATCTCAAGGTAACCTCAAGATCTCAAGATAGTAGAGCTTTTTGAGATTTGAAACCGGTTTTCTCCAATATGTTCCAGTTATATAAATGATTTGATCTCTTGCCTGCGCCGTAAGGTATACAGATTGAGCGATTTTACTAAGCGAATCCAGACATTTAAATATTTTACTGAATGGCTTCAGGCAGTAAAGTTTTCTGCATGTTCTTCTTCTTCATACAATCCTGCCACAGTCGTTATAGATTCGTGGAGAACTGGTTGTATATTGTATAATACAATCCCGTTGAAGTATGGAGTGTAATAGGTAGTCTAAGTGATACAATTCTATAATAATTGAAGGCTCAAGAATTGAATATCATCTCTTTATATATAAAGGACATAACTAGTGGATATCTTTATGGCATTTAGTGGGGAACTTGACAAAGGGTATCTGATCAACCAGGCTGTGAGTCCCACCTTAGACTTGAATGATGGGTGGAGTGGTAGTGGGGCGAGGAGTGAGGGAGGAGAGGGAAGTGGTGCAGGGGGTGAGGGAAAGGGGGGTGAGGGAGAGGGGGGTGAGGGAGGGGAAGATTGGTGGCACTGAATATCACAAAAACCGCCCCTCAACCCCCCAAGCTGAGCCAAAACCCCAGAGCTGAGGTAGAACCTGAACCCCCCTCCCTCCCCTCTCCAGCAGAGCTTACGTTCTGAGACAGAACCCGGCCGCGGTAACCCTCCCTGGAATCCAGGAATCCTGCTGGAATTCCTCAGAATCTCTGAGCCAACTTTGCTGGCGCCTCAACAGGAACGAGTCCTATGTTGCAGTAATCCAGTCTTCCCTGCAAGGCTTCCAATCAAGACTTGGAGTTGGGTTCTCCACAACACGGGCGCAGTGGAAAAGCAGTCGAGAATTTAAATTGACTCTTCCAATTAGAAAGTCCATTCCCTGCGTTTCTTAAGTCAAATTAACGTATTCCAGAAAAGGATTTACAAGCCGTCGTAGTTTTCAAGGCAACAAAACCTTCCAGAATCCCTTATAAGACACATCCCAATTTCTTATAAGGATACATATCCCAATTCCAACAGCTACTCCTCTAGTTCTAACAGCCACCCCCTTCCCCTCTTCCCAATTCCCAAGCTATTCCCCAATTTGCATGTTCACTCCACAATTCCCCAGGCACCTGTCCAATTCCCACGTTCACTCCCAAATTCCCCCGGCCACCCGCCTGGACGTCCACTATTGCAACAGCTAACTCCTTCAATTAATACTCCTTTGACGCGCAGAGTCGTGGCCAAACGTCATTCTCCAACATCTAGATCCATTACGTCCGACTTAAATGAAACCTGCCTCGTCAGAATTATACAATAACGCTGAAAATCAATAATAACGCACACACACACACACACACGTACATGTAACCAAAAATGAGGGGCATGTGAAAACAAAATTTGGGGCGCATGTGGTGAAAAAATTGGGGGCATGTCCGTGATTAAAAAAAGCTCCACCCCATCATCCCTCAGTATGTATAACCAGTATTGTTCTTGTAATCTATCCTCCCATCATATTAAGATCTATAAATATTGTAAATAATATATATGAACATTTCTTGACGTGCAAAATGTGTCTGATCCGGTGGCCCTCGGCTGATCCGGTGGACCTCGGCTGATCCGGTGGACCTCGGCTGATCCGGTGGCCCTCGGCTGATCCGGTGGACCTCGGCTGATCCGGTGGACCTCGGCTGATCCGGTGGACCTCGGCTGATCCGGTGGCCCTCGGCTGATCCGGTGGACCTCGGCTGATCCGGTGGCCCTCGGCTGATCCGGTGGCCCTCGGCTGATCCGGTGGACCTCGGCTGATCCGGTGGACCTCGGCTGATACAGGTGGCCCTCGGCTGACTCCATAGAGTTCGGCTGACCCCGTGGACCCCCAGTTGACCCCGAGCAACTCGTCGCACCCGACGAGCCATCAAAGTTTACAAATATTTCTAAAGTTAAAAAGGAAAGTTACAAACTATTAGACCAGCCAAAAGTTGGGGGACCTCCCTCAACTACGGTCGACGCTTCTGTACACGGAGAGGAGGTGATTGGGCACTGCAGAGGGGGGGCGGATGGAAGGTGTATTACCCCTTCCATCCCTTCCCCCTCTCCTTTGGTGCTGGTAAAGGGGGAGTGAGTGGAAGTAATTGGGCATAGTGTAGGTTCTGGAAAAGAGATACGGAGACGATAGACAGGAAATGGGAGGCCATTCAATTTCCAAACTTTATTCATAAAAATTTATACATTTATAATCGAGTTAGCAACTGGTAGTGATGGGTGGAAGAGAGGCTTAGGTGGGGCTGAGTACCTCCATGGGATAGGAGAGCTTGTAGGGGCGTTTGTGGGAGGGGCGTTTGTGGGACGGAAGGAAGGAATTATCAGGGCAAAGCACCAAGCCATTACGACTATATAGCACTTGGAAGGGGTCAGGACAAGGATTTGGGATGGTACGGTGGGAAAGGAATGGTGCCCAACCACTTGAACGGCCGGGGATTGAACGTTGACCTGCATGAAGTGAGACCGTTGCTCTACCGTCCAGCCCAAGTGATTGGGTAGGCGTTTGTGAGAGGGAACCCTTTAGAAAGGGTGACCTTGTGGAGGAGGGGCGCTTGTGGGAGGGTGCTTGTGGGAGGGTGCTTGTGGGAGGGTGCTTGTGGGAAGGGGTGTTAGTAAAGCCACCCACAGCAGCACAGGAGACAAGTGAAGAGGAGCAACACTAGACAGGGTGAAAGACCCGACCAACACATCCTAATGAGGAATCAAAACAAGTGCCAATCACCCTTAACCAGCACCCCCCCCCCAAGTGCCTCTCACACAGTGCCACTATTTTAAGCAATATATGCAAGCTAGAGAGAGGGAGGGAGGGGAAATATCAGGGGGAAAACGCCAAGCCATTAATAGCACTGGGAAAGGGGTCAGGATTAGGATTTGGGATGGGACGCTCCAGTGAGGATTGAACACCGACCTGCATGAACTGAAACCGTCGCTTTACCGTCCAGCCCAAGTGGGGGGATACACCCCCCTTTTCCAAGACTCGAGAACACCCCCCCCCCTTCCCAGATAACAGTCTCAAGTGTATTGACTCCAGGTGTGAAAAGTCTCAAAAATGTCTCCCTGTCCCCTTGCACTTTAAACCTTTTGAAACATATAATAGGGGCCCAGCCAGCCAGCCAGCCAACCAGCCAGCCAGGCAGCCAGCCAGCCAGCCAGCCAGCCAGCCAGCCAGCTAGCCAGCCAGCCAGCCAGCCAGCCAGCCAGCTAGCCAGCCAGCCAGCCAGCCAACCAGCCAGCCAGCCAGCCAGCCAACCAGCCAGCCAGCCAGCCAGCCAGCCAGCCAGCCAGCCAGCCAGCCAGCCAGCTAGCCAGCCAGCCAGCCAGCCAGCCAGCCAGCCAGCTAGCCAGCCAGCCAGCCAGCCAGCCAACCAGCCAGCCAGCCAGCCAGCCAACCAGCCAGCCAGCCAGCCAGCCAGCCAGCCAGCCAGCCAGCCAGCCAGCCAGCCAGCCAGCCAGCCAGCCAGCTAGCCAGCCAGCCAACCAACCAGGCAGCCAGCCAGCTAGCCAGCCAGCCAGCCAGCCAGCCAGCCAGCCAGCCAGCCAGCCAGCCAGCCAGCCAACCAACTAGCCAGCCAGCTAGCCAGCCAGCCAGCTAGCCAGCCAGCCAGCCAGCCAACCAGCCAGCCAGCCAGCTAGCCAGCCAGCCAGCCAGCCAGCCAGCCAGCCAGCCAGCCAGCCAGCCAGCCAGCCAGCCAGGCAGCCAGCCAGCTAGCCAGCCAGCCAGCCAGCTAGCCAGCCAGCCAGCCAGCCAACCAGCCAGGCAGCCAGCCAGCTAGCCAGCCAGCCAGCCAACCAGCCAGGCAGCCAGCCAGCCAGCCAGCCAGGCAGCCAGCCAGCTAGCCAGCCAGCCAGCCAACTAGCCAGGCAGCCAGCCAGCCAACTAGCCAGGCAGCCAGCCAGCCAGCCAGCCAGCCAGCCAGCCAGCCATGTTTACCCATGCAGGCCAGCCAACACCCCCGCTCCCTCCCGTGCGCCCGCCCCATTTATCAATGGCGCCCCAGACAGCTGATTGTTCGTAAACAGATTGTAAATGTCACCTGCCACTCGTCATTCACAAAACACCGGCAATCACGCCATCACCTCCTGACAGCACCCTCCTTCATAGTATTAACCTGCACCCATTCATCACCTCATGCAAGTGTGCATGCGCACCACGCGCGCGCGCGCGCCTGTTTGGTACCTGGTTGACGGGGTTCTGGGAGTTCTTCTACTCCCCAAGCCCGGCCCGAGGCCAGGCTTGACTTGTGAGAGTTTGGTCCACCAGGCTGTTGCTTGGAGCGGCCCGCAGGCCCACATATACCTGGTTGATGGGGTTCTGGGAGTTCTTCTACTCCCCAAGCCCGGCCCGAGGCCAGGCTTGACTTGTGAGAGTTTGGTCCACCAGGCTGTTGCTTGGAGCGGCCCGCAGGCCCACATATACCTGGTTGATGGGGTTCTGGGAGTTCTTCTACTGCCCAAGCCCGGCCCGAGGCCAGGCTTGACTTGTGAGAGTTTGGTCCACCAGGCTGTTGCTTGGAGCGGCCCGCAGGCCCACATATACCTGGTTGATGGGGTTCTGGGAGTTCTTCTACTCTCCGAGCCCGGCCTCGGGCCGGGCTCGGAGAGTAGAACCCCCTCTTCCTCTTGTGCATGTATGTGTGAAAGCTATTTAGACTAGCATTTAGGGGAGTAGAAGAACTCTCAGAACCCCATCAAGCAGATATCACCTCTATAAGCGCACATTTAATCACCTCCTGTGGCAGAGTACTATGGTTTAGCGGGTTTCGAACCCTGTCCAAGGGCACACAGGAGCAATATGTGTATGCTGGATGCCATTGTAGATGTGTAGTCACGTCTATAGGTGGGAAAATTCACTGGAAATCAATACCCAACTTCGGTACCATACATATCTTGAGAGGTTATCTTGAGATGATTTCGGGGCTTTAGTGTCCCCACGGCCCGGTCCTCGACCAGGCCTCCACCCCCAGGAAGCAGCCCGTGACAGCTGACTAACTCCAAGGTACCTATTTACTGCTAGGTAACAGGTGCATTCAGGGTGAAAGAAACTTTGCCCATTTGTTTCTGCCTCGTGCGGGAATCGAACCCGCGCCACAGAATTACGAGTTCTGCGCGCTATCCACCAGGCTACGAGGCCCTACATACCAGCTTGGCTGCCATAGATACCCAGCTTGGCACACATACCTGAAATAAAAGATAAGGTAATTAGTACTGATTACAGCATAAAGGTAATTATTATTATATCTGTGCTAGA
The DNA here is from genome assembly GCF_040958095.1 of Procambarus clarkii. NCBI lineage: Eukaryota > Metazoa > Arthropoda > Malacostraca > Decapoda > Cambaridae > Procambarus > Procambarus clarkii. The sequence goes on from NC_091228.1 coordinate 5,524,943, forward strand.
ACGGATTTTCCGATTTTTCGCGAGCAATTTATAAAAATTCTAGCAAGATAGATGAATAGATATGACACGAATGCACACACCTGGAGACTCGAACCCCCGGCGACCCCCAGAACCCATTAGCCAGCCAGCCAGCCAGTGGGGAGGAGGGGGATTCGAACCTGCAGGCGCGATCATCACCATTGCAATATCTTAGGAAGCGCCCCCCGTGATTATAAACCTCAGGGGGGCGCACGCCCCCCCCTGCTCCTGGCACCCCTTACATCCCCCCTTTTCCCTTAATGGACCTGATGCCTCGATTCCCCAACCCCCGTCCCCTGGAAGGGGGTTGGGGTCGAGGGGTAGGGGTCTTTGGGAGCTGGTAGTGGTCCTGGGTTGAGAGGCGGGACCAAAGAGCCAGAGCTCAACCCCCCGCAAGCACAACTTGGTGAGTAACTAGGTAAGTACACCCATAAACAACACAACCTTCTATGACATGACCAATTCTCTGACACATCACACAGAATTGATATAGAAATATAGAAATATTCAGAACTCCTTCATATGGACCGTCACTCCTTTAAAGATAGCAGGACAGAACACATGAATGGCAGACTTGATCTTCCTAAGCTTGACAGAGAGCCTTTTGACATAGACAGGCAAGTATGCAGACAGGGTGACAGGCTGGACACAACGAAACAGTTAGGCATACCTGCTTGATGGGGTTCTGGGAGTTCTTCTACTGCCCAAGCCCGGCCCGAGGCCAGGCTTGACTTGTGAGAGTTTGGTCCACCAGGCTGTTGCTTGGAGCGGCCCGCAGGCCCACATATACCTGGTTGATGGGGTTCTGGGAGTTCTTCTACTCCCCAAGCCCGGCCCGAGGCCAGGCTTGACTTGTGAGAGTTTGGTCCACCAGGCTGTTGCTTGGAGCGGCCCGCAGGCCCACATATACCTGGTTGATGGGGTTCTGGGAGTTCTTCTACTCCCCAAGCCCGGCCCGAGGCCAGGCTTGACTTGTGAGAGTTTGGTCCACCAGGCTGTTGCTTGGAGCGGCCCGCAGGCCCACATATACTTGGTTGATGGGGTTCTGGGAGTTCTTCTACTCCCCAAGCCCGGCCCGAGGCCAGGCTTGACCTGTGAACGCCTGGTTTGGCATGCGAGGAAGCAGTTGTGACAAGCAGTAGATGGTTGGAGTGTTAGGTTAGGTTAGGTTAGGTTAGGTTAGGTTAGGTTAGGCTAGAACTGACAGACAATCTTGAAGCTGAGTGGATAGTTTGGCACCAGGCAGGAAGTTAGGCAGGGACAGGCCATTGAAAGGGGAAGTTGGGAAGGATAGAGTGAGAGGGAGAAAGGGAGAATGAGGGAGGGATGGAGAGTAGGAGTGATGAAGAGGGATAGAGACAGAGAGAGAGACAGAGACACAAGACTCTCCACCTTTAGACCAATCCATCTTTATCATCCCCTACCACCACCTTACCTATCCCTGTCCAGGATAATTAGTTAGCAACGGTGCTTCTGATCAACAAGCCTCCCTAGCCGCGAGCCTCGCCCTGCTGGAGAGGGATAGATAGAAAGAAGTGCCATCTATCTATGGCCATCTATCTTATCTATGGGGAGATAAGATTGGAGAGAGGGATAGAGGAAGTACGAGGTAGATAGTGGAGGGATAGAGAGGGATAGAGGGACGATTGCAGTGAAAAACAGGTATAGGGGAAGATAAAGACAAATAATTAGACGGAACTCAAGGAGTTATAAGTCACTGCTAGTTATAACGACCAATTCAAGGGGTCGAGAGGTCGTTAAATCACCGTTGGCACTCCCCAACTGGTGCCAATACCTGTCCTGAACGCGTCATCGACGATGCCCTTCACAGTGTCAATATGGCCCTTAATATGGCCCTGTCGCAGCCAAGGCGTCATACACACCTGTCAACATCTGTCATTGACGGAAAGTGCCATTTAAGTTGCCGTCAAGCCTGTCAATGCTTTCCTAACACGAGACAATGGACCAATGGCTCTGTGCACTTTAGCAAGTAAGAGAAAATGTGTAATTGAGTGTTAACTAACTCTTGACGTTATCTTGAGATGATTTCGGGGCTTAGCGTCCCCGCGGCCCGGTCCTCGACCAGGCCAGAGAGAGAGAGAGAGAGAGAGAGAGAGAGAGAGAGAGAGAGAGAGAGAGAGAGAGAGAGAGAACCTCTACTGCCAGAACCCATTCAATAAAACACCTACATTATTGGTAAAGCATAAACCCCCCTCCCCCACTCCCCCCCCCCCCCCTCCCCCACTCCCCCCCCCCCTTGAACTATACACCCTGAAGCCCAGGTGAGAAAAATGAGACATGATCTACATCTGAAAAATATACACGAGGGGACTGGCTTCAAATCTATACAAAAGATTATACACACCAAGAAGTATATCACATATCACAGTGAGTATACACGGAGAATTGACTGTGTATGCATAGATGTATATTTACTGTCTATATACATAGTCCAGGAGCTGGAGCCCCACCTAGGGCAGTTCGTTGTTGACTTCAGCCTCGTTCTGACAGTTTCTGCCACGGCGCTGGAACCTGCTGCATGGGTAACAGCTTCTCGGTCGTATTAAGCTACCCTGGCTTTGCGCCCTGGAGAGGTGGGAGGGACCTGCTGCATGGGTAACAGCTTCTCCCCCTTATCAACCTACCCTGGCTTTGCGCCCTGGAGAGGTGGGAGGGACCTGCTGCATGGGTAACAGCTTCTCGGTCGTATCAAGCTACCCTGGCTTTGCGCCCTGGAGAGGTGGGAGGGACCTGCTGCATGGGGTAACAGCTTCTCCCCCGTATCAACCTACCCTGGCTTTGCGCCCTGGAGAGGTGGGAGGGACCTGCTGCATGGGTAACAGCTTCTCCCCCGTATCAACCTACCCTGGCTTTGCGCCCTGGAGAGGCCGTCACTCAACTGATGTACCTTTGAACATCAGTTGAGTGACGGGACCTAAGAGCCGAAGCTCAACCCCTGCTAACACAACTAGTCGACTACACACACACACACAAGGCACTGGATCACGTCTCACCTGATTGACAGTTACCTGCTTGGCGCCAGGTGAGTGACAGGGGTAGGGAGGGGGAGATAGGTAGGGCGGAGGGGAGGAGGGTAGGGGAAGGGGAGGGACCAAAATATAGGGTAGTGTGAGGTAATGAGAGGCAAGGGCCCGTCTCACCCCATCCGTCACCCGTCCGCTCCCTAAACAAACATGAAGGATAACCGTGACGGACTTGTTCTACCCCCCACACACACACCCCCACACACACACCCTCCCCACACATCCCCACACACACACCCTCCCCACACACCCCCCCACACACACCCCCACACACACCCCCACACACACACCCTCCCCACACACCCCCCACACACCCCCACACACACCCCCACACACCCCCACACACACCCCCACACACACACACCCTCCCCACACATTCCCACACACCCCCAACACCCTCCACACACCCCACACATCCCCCCATACCCCCATCTTCACAGTTGCACGGTCCGCAGGTGTGTGGGTGTGTGGGTGTGTGGGGGAGGAGTGGGGGGGTGTGGGGGAGCTGGGGGGTGTGTGGGGGTATGTTGAGGAGCTTGGGGTGTGGGGGCGTGTGAAGTGGGGCTTGCATATTAAGCCTGAAAGCCTGAAAGGCTTGCATATTAAGCCTGAAAGTCTGAAAGCCTTGCATATTGAGCCTGAAAGTCTGAAAGCCTTGCATATTAAGCCTCAAAGTCTGAAAGCCTTGCATATTAAGCCTCAAAGCCTGAAAGCCTTGCATATTAAGCCTGAAAGTGTTCCGTACTTCGCGTGCTTGACAACGACACGAATCACCCCTCCCCCATCCCCCCCTCCTGGCGCCAACACCCCCCCTACCCCCCCCCCCTTCACCTTAGGAACCGTCTAAGCGTCTCTTTCTTGCCCTTATACCCTTATTGATCGTACCCTTCGGCACCCTTATTTTTCCCTTATACCTTATTTAGCGTATTTATTTCAATATACCTTTATTAAACCACACAGTTGATTGACGGTTGAGAGGCGGGACCAAAGAGCCAGAGCTCAACCCCCGCAAGCACAACTAGGTGAGTGCGTGCGGCCCCAATCGCCATCAGGGAGCCCCCAATCGCCATCTGGTAGCCCCCAATCGCCATCTGGCAGCCCCAATCGCCATCTGGCAGCCCCCAATCGCCATCAGGGAGCCCCCAATCGCCATCTGGCAGCCCCAATCGCCATCAGGCAGCCCCCAATCGCCATCTGGCAGCCCCCAATCGCCATCTGGCAGCCCCCCAATCGCCATCTGGTAGCCCCCAATCGCCATCTGGCAGCCCCAATCGCCATCTGGCAGCCCCCAATCACCCCCTCCTCCCCCCCTCAACCATATTCCAATCTATCTCCACAATTCTCATTCTATTTCAATATTCGCGTAAACACAATATAGGAAGTACATTAGTTTGGGAATTTTTTAATTTTGCGATTTGGTACAGTCGCTGTAATTGGTGATTGGGGGGGGGGGTGTTTGTTTGTTGTGTGTGTGTGCTTGTTCCCGCTTGTTTGTCTTCTTCACTTGTCAGCAATTTGTGTCTTTGTTAGTGATTGAACAAAGAAAATTATCATATTATTTGTTGATTTTCATAAAACAAAATTTAATCTGATATTTTATCTTGAGGTTATCTTGAGATGATTTCGGGGCTTAGTGTCCCCGCGACCCGGTCCTCGACCAGGCCTCCACCCCCAGGAAGCAGCCCGTGACAGCTGACTAACACCCAGGTAACTATTTTACTGCTAGGTAACAGGGGCATAGAGTGAAAGAAACTCTGCCCATTGTTTCTCGCCGGCGCCTGGGATCGAACCCAGGACCACAGGATCACAAGTCCAGCGTGCTGTCCGCTCGGCCGACCGGCTCCGGCACCATTACAGCTTCCACCAACAGTGCCACCACTAGTGCCACCAACAGTGCCACCAACAGTGCCACCAATAGTGCCACCACCAGTGCCACCACCAGTGCCACCAACAGTGCCATCAACAGTGCCACCAACAGTGCCACCAACAGTGCCACCACCAGTGCCACCACTAGTGCCACCAACAGTGCCACCACTAGTGCCACCAACAGTGCCACCACTAGTGCCACCAACAGTGCCATCAACAGTGCCACCAACAGTGCCACCAACAGTGCCACCACCAGTGCCACCACTAGTGCCACCAACAGTGCCACCACCAGTGCCACCAACAGTGCCACCAACAGTGCCACCAACAGTGCCACCAACAGTGCGAAGCTGAGTGTCAGTGCCACGTTCCTTCAGCAATCAATAAATGGCAGGTAGGGAGAGCCTCACACCCCATGGCACTCCTCTCTCTCGTCCTCACACACCATGGCACTCCTCTCTCTCTTCCTCACACCCCATGGCACTCCTCTCTCTCTGCCTCACACACCATGGCACTCCTCTCTCTCTGCCTCACACCCCATGGCACTCCTCTCTCTCTTGGTCACACACCATGGCACTCCTCTCTCTCTTCCTCACACCCCATGGCACTCCTCTCTCTCTTCCTCACACACCATGGCACTCCTCTCTCTCTTCCTCACACACCATGGCACTCCTCTCTCTTCCTCACACCCCATGGCACTCCTCTCTCTCTGCCTCACACACCATGGCACTCCTCTCTCTCTGCCTCACACACCATGGCACTCCTCTCTCTCTGCCTCACACCCCATGGCACTCCTCTCTCTCTGCCTCACACAACGTATGGCACTCCTCTCTCTCTTCCTCACACACCATGGCACTCCTCTCTCTCTGCCTCACACACCATGGCACTCCTCTCTCTCTGCCTCACACACCATGGCACTCCTCTCTCTCTCTGCCTCACACCCCATGGCACTCCTCTCTCTTCCTCACACACCATGGCACTCCTCTCTCTCTTCCTCACACACCATGGCACTCCTCTCTCTCTTCCTCACACACCATGGCACTCCTCTCTCTCTTCCTCACACCCCATGGCACTCCTCTCTCTCTCTTCCTCACACACCATGGCACTCCCTCACTCCTCCTCTCCTGGCACTCATCCCCAGAGTGCCTCTCATAATCACCATATGTGGTTGAGTGCTTAACATCCCTTCACACTACATATTGTCCACATGAGAGACCAACTACATGTAAAAAATATATGAGACTGGAGAGTCTATTTATCTATTAGAGTGCCTATTTGTCTATTAAGCACAGGAAGGTAAGGGAACTATCAGGGGAGGGGGGGAAAGCGCCAAGCCATTACGACTGGATAGCACTGGGAAAGGATATCAGAATAAGGATTTGGGATGGGACGGGGGAAAGGAATGGTGCCCAATCAGTTATTAAATACAGGAAATACAAGTGCTGTGTGTAATCTACGACGATGAGAATGGGAAAGGTGGGAAAGGGAGAGGCAGGGAGATGGGAGAGGCAAGGGGATAGGAGAAGCAGCGGGATAGGAGGATGTTAAGTCAGGTGCGACACATCCGCCAGACAGGTGGGTAATGGAGACCTCGTCCCTATCCCCTGAAGGTAGGCTAGAGGAAAGGGGGCTGGAGGAAAGGGGGCTAGAGGAAAGGGGGCTAGAGGAAAGGGGGCTAGAAGAGAGAACCCACACTACCCTACTATCCCCCCTAACCCCCCCCCCTCCCCCCAACCCCAGGGATCAAAGCTAACCCCCATCTTCCCCCAAACCCCAACCTGCCCCCTACCCCCTACCCCCCCACAACACAATTCTTGCCACCACCTGCTCAAGCTTGTCAACACGGCCTCCCCCCCCACCCCTCCCCAACCCCACAGAAACACCATCTCAACCCCCCCCCCCCACTCCTACTCATGTTCCCTTCACACCTGACCAAGTGCCACTCAACACAGCCCAATGGAACCTGCATCAGACTGTTCTTCCCTCACAAGAACAGTTCTCCTCCCACAAGAGCAGCTGAGAGAGAGAGAGCGTGCTCTAAAGGGCGCCAGAACCCCAGCTACTGTAGACCTACAGATCAACCCCCACTTCCTTGACCACAACCCCCCCCCCCCTTCCCCCAAACCTCTTCAAGCCCCATAACCCATCATGAAGGAGCTATATATATACCCCCCACTTTCTCCATCAGTGTAGTGAAGGAGGGAGAGGGAGAGGGAAGCTGAGTTTACAAGCCATTGCCTCCTGACAGCTGGCTTTCTCCCTGCTCTTCTCAGCATCCTTCCACCTCTCGCACTCTAAGCTGTGCCACCGGAAGAGCCCCCGGAAGTGACTTAGTAGTGAAAGCACACACCCTTTGGCTGCTCCAGATGACCTGAGATCAAGGAGGGATGCTGACCAAGAAGCTGAGGAAGATGATGAGTGTTAGGAAGTAAGATGAGAGATGTTTCTACATCCCCAGCATCTGTGTGTACATCCCAGCATCTGTGTGTACATCCCAGCATCTGTGTGTACATCCCAGTATCTGTGGGTACATCCCCAGCATCCATGTGTACATCCCAGCATCTGTGTGTACATCCCAGCATCTGTGTGTACATTCCAGTATCTGTGGGTACATCCCAGCATCTGTGTGTACATCCCAGTATCTGTGGGTACATCCCAGCATCTGTGTGTACATCCCAGCATCTGTGTGTACATCCCAGCATCTGTGGGTACATCCCAGCATCTGTGTGTACATCCCAGTATCTGTGTGTACATCCCAGTATCTGTGGGTACATCCCAGTATCTGTGTGTACATCCCAGCATCTGTGTGTACATCCCAGCATCTGTGTGTACATCCCAGTATCTGTGGGTACATCCCCAGCATCTGTGTGTACATCCCCAGCATCTGTGTGTACATCTCAGCATCTGTGTGTACATCCCAGCATCTGTGTGTACATCCCCAGCATCTGTGTGTACATCCCCAGCATCCATGTGTACATCCCAGCATCCATGTGTACATCCAGGTGTGTATACATGAGTGTGAGTGAGGATCTTGTAGCAGCAAACTCACCAGCCTCATCAAATGAATAATGAGTAAGTGTTGACTCAGTTGCAGAGGCGATGAGTCTGGATTAAGAGGTTCAGGAAGAGGGCAGGAAGGAGAAGGAGAAGAAGGAGAAAGAAGGAAGGGAGAGGGAAAGAAAGGGAGAGAGAAAGAAAGGAACAGGAAAGATTCTTATGTTAAAAGCCGTATTTCGATATACAAATAAGATTGCCTTGAACTGTAGAATTCAACCCATCCTCTTTAACAGTCGCATTTTTTACGTATAAACCCCCACACCCCAACCCCACATAGCTAAAAAAAATAAAAATTAGTGTACTAAAGATCAAAGCAACTCGCAAAATTGACGACGTTCAATTTCCTATTCGCGAGGCCTAACCTGACCTACCCTACGTTTAAGACCATTTTAGTGAAGCTTTAGTGAATCAGTTCAGTTTAGTGACGCTGCGAACACTGAAGAGGACTGACTGGGTCTCCCAACTCTATACCGTTTCAATAACACATTATCTATCTATCTATTAATCTATCTGCCTGGGGGTATCTCCCTCCTCCCCCCTCTTAAGGTTATCTTGAGGGGTATTGGGTGTAATAGGGGCTATGGAGGTGAAATTGGGGGATATGGGGTGTAATGGGAGAAAATAGGGGGTTGTAATAGGGGGATATAGGGGCTACCTTGAGGTGCTTGGTGTAATAGGGGTGTAATAGGGGTGTAATAGGGGTTATGGGGGTTGTAATAGGCGTGTAATAAGGGGTATGGGGGTTGTAATAGGAGTGTAATAAGGGGTATTGGGGGTTGTAATAGGGGTTACGGGTATACAGTAGGCAGCATGGGGGTGTAATAGGGGCTATGGGTGCATGTAATAGGAAGTAATGGAGGGGGTGTAATAGCGGTATAGGGGTATAATAAAGGGTATGGAGGTTTTAATAGGGGCTACGGCTATACAGTAGAGGGCATAGGGCTATAATAGAGGCTATGGATGCATGTAATAGGAAGTAATGGGAACGATGTAATAGGGGAAATACAAAAGGGGGCAGGAAAAACTAATGGTAGCAACAATGGCTGTTGACTGACAGCCTCTGCTAACAGGACTTTTGTTCTAAATCGCTTTCAAATACATTCTTCCATTTGTCCCATCCATTTCAGGAACGAAAATGTACCCGAAAAATACAGAATTTAAAACAGTACAACACTTCCTAGCACTTTGGAATGTTTTACTGGCAAGGGTCAAAAAATTGTAACCCCCCCATCCTAGGCCTGTAGGCTCAATTATAGGCAGAGATTTTTGTTTCTGCATAGGCCTGCTATAGGCGCTATCTGTGAGTGTAATTGGCCTCTTTCACCTCTGGGTTTAATTACTGGGTCGTTCTGGGAGACACCTGGCGCCTGGTTCACGAAGCAGTTAGGTAAGTACTTACGAACCTGGGGCCAGATTCACGAAAGCACTTACGAACCTGTCCATCTTTTCTCAATCTTTGGCGGCTTTGTTTACAATTATTAAACAGTTAATGAGCTCCGAAGCACCAGGAGGCTGTTTATAACAATACCAACAGTTGATTGGCAAGTTTTCATGCTTGTAAACTGTTTAATAAATGTAACCAAAGCTGTCAAAGATTGAGGAAAGATGTACACGTTCGTAAGTGCTTTCGTGAATCTGGCCCCTGGGGGGCAAGATTCGCGAAGGAGTTACGTAAGTACTTATGAAACTGGGGCCAGATTCAGGAAGCAGTTATGTAAGTACTTATGAACCTGGGGCCAGATTCACGAAGCAGTTACGCATGCACTTACGAACGTGTACATCTTTCGTCAATCTTTAACGGCTTTGGTTATATTTATTAAACAGTTTACAAGCATGAAAACTTGCCAATCAACTGTTGTTATTGTTATAAACAGCCTCCTTGTGCAGGCAGGCAGGCAGGCAGGCAAGCAAGCAGGCAGACAGACAGACAGACAGACAGACAGACAGACAGACAGACAGACAGACAGACAGACAGGCAGGCAGGCAGGCAGACAGACAGGCCAGCAGGCAGGCAGGCAGGCAGGCAGGCAGACAGACAGACAGACAGACAGACAGACAGACAGACAGACAGACAGACAGACAGACAGACAGACAGACAGGCTAGCAGGCAGGCAGGCAAGCAAGCAGGCAGGCAGGCAGGCAGGCAGGCAGGCAGGCAGGCAGACAGACAGGCAGGCAGGCAGGCAGGCAGGCTAGCAGGCAGGCAGGCAAGCAAGCAGGCAGGCAGGCAGGCAGGCAGACAGACAGGCAGGCCAGCAGGCAGGCAGGCAGGCAGGCAGGCAGGCAGGCAGGCTAGCAGGCAGGCAGGCAAGCAAGCAGGCAGGCAGGCAGGCAGGCAGGCAGGCAGGCAGGCAGACAGACAGGCAGGCAGGCCAGCAGGCAGGCAGGCAGGCAGGCAGACAGACAGGCAGGCAGGCCAGCAGGCAGGCAGGCAGGCAGGCAGGCAGGCAGGCAGGCAGGCTAGCAGGCAGGCAGGCAAGCAAGCAGGCAGGCAGGCAGGCAGGGAGACAGACAGGCAGGCAGGCCAGCAGGCAGGCAGGCAGGCAGGCAGGCAGGCAGACAGGCAGGCAGGCTAGCAGGCAGGCAGGCAAGCAAGCAGGCAGGCAGGCAGGCAGGCAGGCAGGCAGGCAGGCAGGCAGGCAGGCAGGCAGGCAGGCAGGCAGGCAGACAGGCAGGCAGGCCAGCAGGCAGGCAGGCAAGCAGGCAGGCAGGCAGGCAGACAGACAGACAGACAGACAGACAGACAGACAGACAGACAGACAGACAGACAGACAGACAGACAGACAGACAGGCAGACAGACAGGCAGGCAGGCAAGCAAGCAGGCAGGCAGGCAGGCAGCAGTGGGTGGCAGGAAGCAACCATAACACCATCTGACAGCTGGTTCAGCCTCCACACACCATCCTTGCCAGCTGGCCGCATGACTAACAAACCACAGATGGTCACTGAGCATGATGGTCACTGAGCATGTTCATGACTGAGCATTTCTGAGACTGAGCATTTGTCAGCATTCTATTTTTTCATCCCTACTACACACAGCCATAGATTGATAACCCAAATGAATTCTTCCTGGATGTGATACCAACATCAAATCATATATCAGATGTCAACCTGTCCCCACTGGATTTTGAAGAAGCCATAAACAGTATGCCTATGCACTCTGCACCAGGCCCGGATTCTTGGAAATTCATGAACAAATCCACAAGGGCCGTGACGAGGATTCGAACCTGCGTCCGGGAGCATCCCGGACACTCCATATTAGTTGGAACTCCATATTCATCAAGAACTGTAAAAAAACCACTATCGCAGGCCCTCCACATTCTGTGGAGACAAAGCCTAGATACTGGCGTTATCCCTGATATACTAAAAACAGCAGAGATAGCACCACTCCATAAAGGAGGTAATAAGGCAGAGGCAAAAAATTACAGACCGATAGCACTTCATTCCTTAGGAGTGCAAATAATCATTTAACTTTGGGACAATACGGAAGGAAGGAATTAGGTATATTGGGCGGCCAGTAATGGATGGTCGGGGTGCTCATTTCCCTAAGGTAGAAGGGTGTCTTGGCACCCAGGGGGAGTGTGAGAAGGTAGACTTTACCTTGTAGTTACCTTGTGATGGTTCCGGGGATCAGCGTCCCCTGTGGCCCAGTCGTCGACCAGGCCTCCTGGTTGCTGGACTGGTCAAAAAGGTTGTTAGACGCGGCTGCTCGCAACCTGACGTATGAGTCACAGCCTGGTTGATCAGGTATTCTTTGGAGGTGTTTATCAAGTTCTCTCTTGAACACTGTGAGGGGTCGGCCAGTTATGTCCCTTATGTGTAGTGGAAGCGTGTTGAACAGTCTCGGGCCTCTGATGTTGATAGTTCTCTCTTGAACACTGTGAGGGGTCGGCCAGTTATGTCCCTTATGTGTAGTGGAAGCGTGTTGAACAGTCTCGGGCCTCTGATGTTGATAGTTCTCTCCTGAACACTGTGAGGGGTCGGCCAGTTATGTCCCTTATGTGTAGTGGAAGCGTGTTGAACAGTCTCGGGCCTCTGATGTTGATAGTTCTCTCCTGAACACTGTGAGGGGTCGGCCAGTTATGTCCCTTATGTGTAGTGGAAGCGTGTTGAACAGTCCTTATTCTCATATCTGATATAGACAAAAATACACGCCACAGCTTCGTGTCGTCCTTTGCAGATGACACAAAAATCAGCATGAAAATTACCTCTGCTGAAGACATTGAAAAACTACAAGCAGATGTCAACAAAGTTTTTGATTGGGCAGCAGAAAATAACATGATGTTTAACAGTGATAAATTTCAGGTACTCAGGTACGGCAAAAATGAGGATCTGAAACATAATACAGGGTACAAAACACAATCGAATCTTCCCATTGTAGGAAAACAGCATGTCAAGGATTTGGGAATAATGATGTCCGACGATCTAACGTTTAGGGAGCATAACCAAGCAAATATCGCGTCAGCCAGAAAAATGATCGGATGGATTACGAGAACTTTCAAATCCAGGGATCCCATCACAATGGTTGTACTCTTCAAGTCACTTGTGCTGTCCCGTCTCGAGTACTGCTCAGTACTCACTTCCCCCTTCAGAGCAGGAGAGATTGCTGAAATAGAGGGAATACAGAGAACATATACGGCACGCATAGACGAGATAAAACACCTAAATTATTGGGATCGTCTCAAAGCTCTCCAAATGTACTCTCTAGAAAGGAGACGAGAGAGATACCAAATAATATACACCTGGAAAATAATGGAGGGTCAGGTCCCAAATCTACACAGTAAAATAACAACGTACTGGAGTGAACGATATGGAAGAAAATGCAAGATTGAACCTGTGAAGAGCAGAGGTGTCATAGGCACAATCAAAGAGCACTGTATAAACATCAGGGGTCCGCGGTTGTTCAACGTCCTCCCAGCGAGCATAAGAAATATTGCCGGAACAACCGTGGACATCTTCAAGAGAAAACTGGACGGTTTTCTAAGAGAAGTTCCGGATCAGCCGGGCTGTGGTGGGTACGTGGCCCTGCGGGCCGCTCCAAGCAACAGCCTGGTGGACCAAACTCTCACAAGTCGAGCCTGGCCTCGGGCCGGGCTTGGGGAGTAGAAGAACTCCCAGAACCCCATCAACCAGGTATCAACCAGGTATCAACCAGTCTCGGGCCTCTGTTGTTGATAGTTCTCTCCTGAACACTGTGAGGGGTCGGCCAGTTATGCCCCTTATGTGTAGTAGAAGCGTGTTGAACAGTCTCGGGCCTCTGATGTTGATAGTTCTCTCTTGAACACTGTGAGGGGTCGGTCAGTTATGTCCCTTATGTGTAGTGGAAGCGTGTTGAACAGTCTCGGGCCTCTGGTGTTGATAGTTCTCTCTTGAACACTGTGAGGGGTCGGCCAGTTATGTCCCTTATGTGTAGTGGAAGCGTGTTGAACAGTCTCGGGCCTCTGATGTTGATAGTTCTCTCTTGAACACTGTGAGGGGTCGGCCAGTTATGTCCCTTATGTGTAGTGGAAGCGTGTTGAACAGTCTCGGGCCTCTGATGTTGATAGTTCTCTCTTGAACACTGTGAGGGGTCGGCCAGTTATGTCCCTTATGTGTAGTGGAAGCGTGTTGAACACTCTCGGGCCTCTGATGTCGAGTCATCAACATCTTAATTATTTCTTCGCCTCCAATTACTCAAATCTCTCTCTCTCTCTCCATCGTCTTCAGAGAGTGTCAACGCCCTCTCCATCCCCCCCCCCTCCCTCGCTCTCTCGTTATTAGATGTTTGATTAATTAACTCCCTTATTAATTGGTCCTCTGGTAAACACGTTCCGATCGCCCCTAATTAGACCCGACGTTCAAGAAATTGGAACCGCCCGCCCGCCATCTTTCCAGACAGGGGCCGGGAGGAGGACTTGTCGTGGAGGACAAGGACATTTTTGTCCTTGTTTTAGTCCTTGTCGTCGCTGTCTGTCGTTGTTGTTATCAACGGTTTATTACTGGTCCATGTGTAGGTCTATTCGTCCCACCACGACCGATAGACATCCCAAGGCTTTACTTAGAATTTACTTGGAATAGAAAAACAGTCTCCGTGGTGTAGTGGTAAGACACTCGCCTGGCGTTCCGCGAGCGCTATGTCATGGGTTCGTATCCTGGCCGGGGAGGATTTACTGGGCGCAAATCCTTAACTGTAGCCTCTGTTTAACTCAACAGTAAAATGTGTACTTGGTTGTAACAACGATTCTTCGCGGCGGGGATCGTATTCCAGGGACCTGCCCGAAACGCTACGCGTACTAGTGGCTCTACAACCATGTAACAACTCTTGTATATATCTCAAAAAAAAAAAATTAACCTTGATGGGGTTCTGGGAGTTCTTCTACTTCCCAAGTCCGGCCCGAGGCCAGGCTTGGGGAGTGCATCTGGCCCAGTTTGGGCCAGGCATCTCCAGTGCACAAACTGGAGATGCAGGCATGAGTGAAAGGGAAGGTACTCCACTGGCAAGAGAGTACCTAAGCAACAGGACACAGAGAGTCACCGTGAGGGGTGAGGTCTCGGAGTGGCGGGGAGTCACCCGTGGAGTCCCACAGGGATCAGTCCTTGGACCTATACTGTTTTTGATATACGTAAATGATCTTCCAGAAGGAATTGACTCGTTCCTCTCGATGTTTGCTGATGACGCGAAAATTATGAGGAGGATCAGAACAGAGGAGGATAGTATGAGGCTACAAGATGACCTAGACAAACTGAAGGAATGGTCCGACAAATGGCTACTAAAGTTCAACCCAAGTAAATGTAAGGTAATGAAACTAGGAGGCCAGTCACTGGATACCGAATGGGTGATGAAGTCCTTCACGAAACGGACAGAGAGAAAGATCTAGGAGTTGATATCACACCAAACCTGTCTCCTGAAGCCAACATCGAAAGAATACCATCAGCGGTCTATGCGAGGCTGGCTAACATCAGAACTGCTTTCAGAAACCTGTGTAAGGAGTCCTTGAGAACTTTGTATACCACATATGTAAGACCAATCCTGGAGTATGCAGCCCCAGCATGGAGTCCATATCTAGTCAAGCACATGACGAAGCGGAAAAAGTTCAGACGTATGCCACTAGGTTAGTCCCAGAACTAAGAGGCATGAGTTATGAGGACAGACTACGTGAACTGCACCTCACGTCGCTGGAAGACAGAAGAGCTCGGGGAGACATGATCACCACACACAAGATTCTCAGGGGAATTGACAGGGTGGACAAGGATGGATTATTTAACACAAGGGGCACACGCACAAGGGGACACAGGTGAAAGCTGAGTACCCAAATGAGCCACAGGGACGTTAGAAAGAACTTTTTCAGTGTCAGAGTAGTTAGTAAATGGAATGCATTAGGAAGTGATGTGGTGGAGGCTGACTCCATACACAGTTTCAAGTGTAGATATGATAGAGCCCAATAGGCTCAGGAATTTGTACACCTGTTGATTGACGGTTGAGAGGAGGGACCAAAGAGCCAAAGCTCAACCCCCGCAAGCACAACTAGGTGAGTACACACACACACACACACACACACACACACACACACACACACACACCCACCCACCCCCCCACACCACACACACACACACACCCACACACCCACCCCCCCACACCACACACACACACACACACACCCACACACCCACCCCCCCCCCCCCCCCACACACACACACACACACACACACACACACACACACACACACCCACCCACACCCCACACCCCACACCCCCCCCCCCCACACACACACACACGGCTGTTAACAGTCCAACCACACCCTACCTCCCCCCACCCCCCCAAGCACCCCCCCCCACCGACCCCCTGTCAACAGCAGGTCGACTAATGCAACAGTTAATTAGTGACTCCAGAGTGATTGATTGCCAGTTGCAGGTCATACCCCCTCCCCCCCCTCCCTCCTCCTGCAACTCCCCCCCCCTCACCCCCCCCCATCAACTCCCCCCTCACCACCCCCTCCCCCTTCAGTTATTGCCTCTCCCCTCATTGTCTACAGTTACTCAATTGATGGGATAATAACTACCCTAACTAGCCTAACTATCCCTATTTCCCAATTACGACTAACGATCATTCACATGACGAAAGCTAATATGTGGCAACTAAGGGCCATAATATGTGGCAACTAAGGGCCATAATGTCTAGCAACGAAGGCACTAATAACGTACTTACTACATACCAAGTTTTCAGTAAGGAACCATCTTTAAAAACCCTTATACAGACTTTTTTCTCACGGGATTTGGTGCAGCCATTTTCAGGGTTCGACCCCCCCT
The DNA here is from genome assembly GCF_040958095.1 of Procambarus clarkii. Lineage (NCBI taxonomy): Eukaryota > Metazoa > Arthropoda > Malacostraca > Decapoda > Cambaridae > Procambarus > Procambarus clarkii. Next base: position 5,541,210 of record NC_091228.1, read on the forward strand.
GCCTGACCCACTTAAGCACTACTCATAAACTCCAAAAAAAAAATCTATAGCAGCAATTTTAATTCCATTAACACTATGTATGTATATATATTACACCATTATATAAATTACCTCCGCCACGCTCCTTAAAAAAAATTTATATATTCCCTAACCTCTAGATTTTTTCTTGAGTTCAAAACGGGTTTAATAATATTTAATTCTAACTTTTTTTATGTTAATGAGATAAGCTTCGTATTGGTGGATTGGTATGCACGGGCCAGATTCAGGAAGCTGTTACGCAAGCACTTACGAACCTGGGGCTAGATTCACGAAGTAGTTATGCAAGCACTTACGAACCTAGGGCTAGATTCAAGAAGTAGTTACGCAAGTACTTACGAACCTGGGGCCAGATTCACGAAGCAGTTACGCAAGCACTTACGAACCTGGGGCTAGATTCAAGAAGCAGTTACGCAAGCACTTACGAACCTGGGGCCAGATTCACGAAGCAGTTACGCAAGCACTCACGAACCTGTACATCTTTTCTCAATCTTTGGCGGCTTTGTTTACAATTATTAAACAGTTAATGAGCTCGGAAGCACCAGGAGGCTGTTTATAACAATAACAACAGTTGATTGGCAAGTTTTCATGCTTGTAAACTGTTTAATAAATGTAACCAAAGCCGTCAAAGATTGAGGAAAGTTGTACACGTTCGTAAGTACTTGCGAACAGAACCTAACCTAACCTTCCCCTTGTAACAAACAGCAGACAGCGGCGCCGGAGCAGACAACAGCAGCAGCAGAAGGAGGAGGAAGCAGAGATAAGGAGGCAGGAAGCCTCCAAGACTGACCAATAAGGAAGGAGCCCCTTTGGGAACTAACTACTAACAACGTTAGCTTCTAAACCCTTTTACATTTGAAACAACAATTCATTACAATACGTAAACAAATATAAATTTCTTTATCTTAATATATATCAATCTAAATCTAGATCTAAGTTCAATAAATGTCAATCTAAATCTAGATCTAAGTTCAATAAATGGCAATCTAAATCTAGATCTAAGTTCAATATATATCAATCTAAATCTAGATCTAAGTTCAATAAATGGCAATCTAAATCTAGATCTAAGTTCGATAAATGGCAATCTAAATCTAGATCTAAGTTCAATAAATGGCAATCTAAATCTAGATCTAAGTTCAATATATATCAATCTAAATCTAGATCTAAGTTCAATAAATGACAATCTAAATCTAGATCTAAGTTCGATAAATGGCAATCTAAATCTAGATCTAAGTTCAATAAATGACAATCTAAATCTAGATCTAAGTTCAATAAATGACAATCTAAATCTAGATCTAAGTTCGATAAATGGCAATCTAAATCTAGATCTAAGTTCAATATATATCAATCTAAATCTAGATCTAAGTTCAATAAATGGCAATCTAAATCTAGATCTAAGTTCAATAAATGACAATCTAAATCTAGATCTAAGTTCAATAAATGACAATCTAAATCTAGATCTAAGTTCAATAAATGACAATCTAAATCTAGATCTAAGTTCAATAAATGACAATCTAAATCTAGATCTAAGTTCAATAAATGTCATTCTAAATCTAGATCTAAGTTCAATAAATGGCAATCTAAATCTAGATCTAAGTTCAATATATATCAATCTAAATCTAGATCTAAGTTCAATAAATGGCAATCTAAATCTAGATCTAAGTTCGATAAATGGCAATCTAAATCTAGATCTACGTTCAATAAATGGCAATCTAAATCTAGATCTAAGTTCAATAAATGACAATCTAAATCTAGATCTAAGTTCGATAAATGGCAATCTAAATCTAGATCTAAGTTCAATAAATGTCATTCTAAATCTAAATTCAATAAAGTAAATCTAAATATTTCTGTCAAATCCTTGCCACAGCCTCTGTGGAGAAAACCGGTCAAACTTGACAGAAATAGACGAGACATCTAGGATCAAACCCTGCCCCAGGGAAGGATTGACTGGGCGCTAATCTTCAGCTCATGCTCGTCAACAAAGGCTCGTTAATCCAGCCGCCATGCCCCCCCTATTAACGATTGAATACCGGTTTATAAACGACTGAACCTGTCCTCAGGTCAGGCTCGTTAAGTGGCAGTTATTCATCAATTTGAACATACTGAAGTTTTTTCGTTCATATAAAAATTATATTATAATTATATTAATATAATTCAATATATAGTTAGAAGGTTAGGTTAGGTTCTGTTTGCGATTATTTGTATTTGTAGTACGTTATCTTGAGGTTATCTTGAGATGATTTCGGGGCTTTAGTGTCCCCGCGGCCCGGTCCTCGACCAGGCCTCCACCCCCAGGAAGCAGCCCGTGACAACTGACTAACACCCAGGTACCTATTTTACTGCTAGGTAACAGGGGGACATAGGGTGAAAGAAACTCTGCCCATTGTTTCTCGCCGGCGCCTGGGATCGAACCCAGGACCCACAGGATAACAAGTCCAGCGTGCTGTCCGCTCGGCCGACCGGCTCCCTGAGGCGGGTGAAGCATTTACACAGGGGAGATTCGAACGAGGTTATCAGGGAGGCATTGTTCGATAGGTGTGTTGCACCACCCAGCCACCAGCAGTGTTGCAACCCCCCCCCAAGCCACCAGCAGTGTTGCAACCCCCCCCCAAGCCACCAGCAGTGTTGCACCCCCCCCAAGCCATCAGCAGTGTTGCAACCCCCCCCCAACCCATCAGCAGTGTTGCAACCCCCCCCAAGCCACCAGCAGTGTTGCAACCCCCCCAAGCCATCAGCAGTGTTGCAACCCCCCCCAAGCCATCAGCAGTGTTGCAACCCCCCCCCCAAGCCACCATCAGTGTTGCAACCCCCCCCAAGCCATCAGCAGTGTTGCAACCCCCCCAAGCCACCATCAGTGTTGCAACCCCCCCCCAAGCCATCAGCAGTGTTGCAACCCCCCCCCCCCCAAGCCACCAGCTCATTCCTGTTTCATATATTCCAAGGCGGAGGTTCTAGCGTCTAAGTACTTCCTGCAAATCTCTCTTCTCTGCAACTGAGGCGCCATCAGTGTGCAATGTGGTGCCAAATGGTGCCAAGTGTTAGCAGCGGGGCCGTGCATGTGTGTGTGTGTGTGTGTAGTTACTATGTGTGTCTGCTGAATCGAGCTATTAGCTCTTGGACCCCGCCTTTCTAACCAATCTAGTTTTCCTTCTATTAAATCTACTACATATATTTCTCTCTCTAAAACACACACACACACACACACACACACACACACACACACACACACACACACACACACACACACACACACACACAGGTATGGGGCCTGGTAGCCTGGTGGATAGCGCCCAGGACTCGTAATTCTGTGGCGCGGGTTCGATTCCCGCACCAGGCAGAAACAAATGGGCAAAGTTTCATTCACCCTGAATGCCCCTGTTACCTAGCAGTAAATAGGTACCTGGGAGTTAGTCAGCTGTCACGGGCTGCTTCCTGGGGTGTGTATGTGTGTGTGTGGAAAAAAAGTAGTTAGTAAACAGTTGATTGACAGTTGAGAGGCGGGCCGAAAGAGCAAAGCTCAACCCCCGCAAACACAACTAGGTGAATACACACACACACCAGGAAGCAGCCCGTAGCAACTGTTTAGCTCCCAGGTACCTATTTGCTGCTAGGTGGACAGGGGCATCAGGGCGAAAAATTCTGCCCATTTGTTTCTGCCTCCGCCGGGAATCGAACCCGGGCCATAAGGACTACGAGCCCCAGGCGCTATCCACTCAGCCGTCAGGCCCGGGGTAAGCCAGCCCTGGCTTGACCTGTGGCTACTTGATCTAGAAGGCTGTTGCTTCGAGCACAATGCAGCAATTCCATATTCACAAATCACAGCAAGAATGTCGTCCATTAAAAGGGTTCAGCAGGTTGTGTGTGTGTGCCTGGGGAGTCCAGAGACGCCAGTTCGAGCCCAATACAGTACCCCGATTTTGTCAGTGTCCTATTCAACTTGTATAACAAAACAAATGAATACCATCACCCAACCCGTTCTCGCACTTGCTTTAAGTCAATATTGGCTTATTTAATAAGTGCATATGTGACATACTAATTGATTGTGAATATTTTAGTTTACCTTGAAAAGCTTCATAGAAAACACCGACCTCACCTAACCTTCTTAGTATGTTAAGATAAGCATCTTATTGCTTCGTAGTTACAATTATTACTTAACCTATACCGTAGATAGGTTAAGTAATAATTGTAAATAAGAAGCAATAATATGCTTATCTTAACATACTAAGAAGGTTAGGTGAGGTCGGTGTTTTCTATGAAGCTTTTCAAGGTAAACTAAAATATTCACAATCAATTAGTATGTCACATATGCACTTATTAAATAAGCCAATATTGACTATACGCAAGTGCGAGAACGGGTTGCATCATGAAATATACCTATACCCTCAGGTGGTTCCGAGGCTCGATATACCGATGGCCCGGTCTCTGACCAAACCTAGATCTGATCAAGCAGGCTGTTGGGTGCCGCACCACGCACCCAGACATACGAATCACACCCCGGTCCACCAAGGTACTAACAACAGACATCTTCCAAGTACCATCTTCAAGACAGTGAGAGGTCTCCTACTCACGCCCCTTTACACTATATAAGGGCGTTGAAAAGACTCGAACCCTAATCTTTATTGAGCTGGAATGTGCTTTTGTACTTTAGAAGCTACAGCCCAGGAGGGAGAGGTAGGGGGGGAGGGGGGTTGAGTTCCCTCTGAGGATGCTGCAAAACTTTATTGGAGCTGAAGGTGCTGTTTTAATGGCACTGGTGTGGTTGTTGTTGTTAAAGATTCGCTAGCTGGAACAAAGTTCCAAGTAGCACGGGCTATGGTGATCCCGCAGGATGTATTGAATGGCACTGGCGTGGTTGGCCCTCGTTAACGTTCCTGCTTTTGTTGTGGCCGGGGATGAGTGCCAACCTACCCGCGGCCAGGTCCTTGGCCAGGGGGCCAGATTCACGAAGCAGTTACGCAAGCACTTACGAAAATGGGGTCAGATTCACGAAGGAGTTACGCAAGCACTTACGAACTTAGGGTCAGATTCACGGAGCAGTTATGCAAGCACTTACGAACTTGGCGTCAGATTTACGAAGGAGTTACGCAAGCACTTACGAACTTGGGGTCAGATTCAGGAAGCAGTTACGCAAGCACTTACGAACTTGGGGGCAGATTCACGAAGCAGTTACGCAAGCACTTACGAACGTGTACATCTTTCCTCAATCTTTGACGGCTTTGGTTACATTTATTAAACAGTTTACAAGCATGAAAACTTGCCAATCAACTGTTGTTATTGTTATAAACAGCCTCCTGGTGCTTCGGAGCTCATTAACTGTTTAATAATTGTAAACAAAGCCGCCAAAGATTGAGAAAAGATGGACAGGTTCGTAAGTGCTTCGTGAATATGGCCCCTGGTTCATAAGTGCTTGCGTAACTGCTTCGTGAATCTGGCCCCAGGTTCGTAAGTGCTTGTGTAACTGCTTCGTGAATCTGGCCCTCTGGCTTCCTCGGTGCTGGAACTTATCTTCGTTAAACCCCATATTATTTTCTGTAGCCCATAGAAAGACCTGATCTACATCTGATTGGAGGTTTGCCGTGTCCTCTATGTTGCCAACTCTCATGAAAATCCTAGTGTCATCTGCAAAGGATGATATAGTGCTATAGGTTGTGTTCTTGTCTATGTCCGATATGAGGATGAGAAAAAGTACTGGAGCAAGCACAGTACCCTGGGGGACTGTACTGGAGCAAGCACAGAACCCTGGGGGACTGAGTACTGGAGCAAGCATAGTACCCTGGGGGACTGTACTGGAGCAAGCACAGTACCCTGGGGGACTGTACTGGAGCAAGCACAGTACCCTGGGGGACTGTACTGGATCAAGCACAGTACCCTGGGGGACTGTACTGGAGCAAGCACAGTATCCTGGGGGACTGTACTGGAGCAAGCACAGTACCCTGGGGGACTGTACTGGAGCAAGCACAGTATCCTGGGGGACTGTACTGGAGCAAGCACAGTATCCTGGGGGACTGTACTGGAGCAAGCACAGTACCCTGGGGGACTGTACTGGAGCAAGCACAGTACCCTGGGGGACTGAGCTCTTCACGGTTGATGGACCGGATTTTATTTTGTTGACTATTACACATTGGGTTCTGTTAGTCAGGAAATTGTAGATCCATCTGCCTATTTTCCCGGTAATTCCTTTTGAACGCATTTTATGTGCAATAACACCATGGTCACATTTATCAAAAGCTTTTGTGAAATCTGTGTAAATTACATCAGCGTTTTGTTTGTCTTCCATAGCATCTAATGCCATGTTATAGTGGTCCAGCTGCGACTGTGACAGGTAAGAGTGCCCTGTTCTGAAACCATGTTGTCGATGGTGGTGGTAGTGGTACAATACCACAACCACCACCACTACCACCACTACCATTAATGGGAAAACAGAGAAGCGGAAATGCATCCCCCCCAAAGAAAAATATTAATTGTAATTTTTTTTTTTAATTGTTAGCAAAAGTTTCAAATATGAGCTATTGACAGCGCGAGTTTCTTGACCAGGTTGAGCTCTGTCTGGCCATCCACCTGTCTGTCTGGCCATCCACCTGTCAATTTAGCCATCCTATTGTCTACCCGTCCCTCTGACAGACTGCTAGTTGCCTGTCACAGACAATTATGCTGTCAATTACGTTACAGACAACGTAATGGATACTGACCCTTACTGTACTCACCTAATTGTGCTTACGGGAGGGTTGAGCTCTGGCTCTTTGGTCCCGCCTCTCTCAACTGTGGCGTTTAACCCATTTTCATGTGGCTTTCGTTCACCACATGCAGGTCGAAGGAACCACATACTGCTGGGCCAGCCTGCAGTATGTGGAACATGCAGGCCATGTGCCACATACCGCTCTTCCGGCCATGTGGGACAGGGACGTACCTGAAAATAGATAAAATTGTATTTTAAAAGATTGAACGTTTAACTATTTTCCAAATATCAATTGCGTACGAGAAACGAAATTTGACATGACATTTAACACAGGAAGCAGATTGGCAGATAGGTAGGGAAGGCCACAGAGAAGGTTATCTTGAGGTTATCTTGAGATGATTTCGGGGTTTTTTTAGCGTCCCCGCGGCCCGGTCCTCGACCAGGCCTCCACCCCCAGGAAGCAGCCCGTGACAGCTGACTAACACCCAGGTACCTATTTTACTGCTAGAAAGAACCATTCAGAACCTGAAAAACTGCTACCTTAGAGAGCATGCAAAGATCCTTTACCGCAAGAATTCACTCTACAAGTCATCTTGATTATTGGGTTCGTTTAAGCGTTCTAAATCTGTATTCTCTCTAAAGCTCAGGCGAGAGAGATACATAATAATGTACATGAGAAAGATATTAGAGGGGCTGGTCCCAAATCTGAACACGGATATTACATCACATGAGACCAGAAGACATGGCAGGATGTGCAGAATACCCCCGTTGAAGAGCAGAGGTGCAACAGGTACTCTGAGAGAGAACTCTATCAACATCAGAGGCCCCGAGACTGTTCAACACGCTTCCACTACACATAAGGGACATAACTGGCCGACCCCTCACAGTGTTCAAGAGAGAACTATCAACATCAGAGGCCCGAGACTGTTCAACACGCTTCCACTACACATAAGGGACATAACTGGCCGACCCCTCACAGTGTTCAAGAGAGAACTATCAACATCAGAGGCCCGAGACTGTTCAACACGCTTCCACTACACATAAGGGACATAACTGGCCGACCCCTCACAGTGTTCAAGAGAGAACTATCAACATCAGAGGCCCGAGACTGTTCAACACGCTTCCACTACACATAAGGGACATAACTGGCCGACCCCTCACAGTGTTCAAGAGAGAACTATCAACATCAGAGGCCCGAGACTGTTCAACACGCTTCCACTACACATAAGGGACATAACTGGCCGACCCCTCACAGTGTTCAAGAGAGAACTATCAACATCAGAGGCCCGAGACTGTTCAACTCGCTTCCACTACACATAAGGGGCATAACTGGTCGACCCCTCACAGTGTTCAAGAGAGAACTATCAACATCAGAGGCCCGAGACTGTTCAACACGCTTCCACTACACATAAGGGACATAACTGGCCGACCCCTCACAGTGTTCAAGAGAGAACTATCAACATCAGAGGCCCGAGACTGTTCAACACGCTTCCACTACACATAAGGGACATAACTGGCCGACCCCTCACAGTGTTCAAGAGAGAACTATCAACATCAGAGGCCCGAGACTGTTCAACACGCTTCCACTACACATAAGGGACATAACTGGCCGACCCCTCAATGTGTTCAAGAGAGAACTATCAACATCAGAGGCCCGAGACTGTTCAACTCGCTTCCACTACACATAAGTGGCATAACTGGTCGACCCCTCACAGTGTTCAAGAGAGAACTATCAACACCAGAGGCCCGAGACTGTTCAACACGCTTCCACTACACATAAGGGGCATAACTGGCCGACCCCTCACAGTGTTCAAGAGAGAACTATCAACATCAGAGGCCCGAGACTGTTCAACACGCTTCCACTACACATAAGGGACATAACTGGCCGACCCCTCACAGTGTTCAAGAGAGAACTATCAACATCAGAGGCCCGAGACTGTTCAACACGCTTCCACTACACATAAGGGACATAACTGGCCGACCCCTCACAGT
>NC_091228.1:5554913-5604913 GCF_040958095.1 Procambarus clarkii
GTAAAATAGGTACCTGGGTGTTAGTCAGCTGTCACGGGCTGCTTCCAGGGGGTGGAGGCCTGGTCGAGGACCGGGCCGCGGGGACACTAAAAGCCCCGAAATCATCTCAAGATAACCTCAAGATAGCAGTAAAATAGGTACCTGGGAGTTAGTCAGCTGTCACGGGCTGCTTCCTGGGGGGTGGAGGCCTGGTCGAGGACCGGGCCGCGGGGACACTAAAAGCCCCGAAATCATCTCAACATAACCTCAAGATAGCAGTAAAATAGGTACCTGGGTGTTAGTCAGCTGACACGGGCTGCTTCCTGGGGGTGGAGGCCTGGTCGAGGACCGGGCCGCGGGGACACTAAAGCCCCGAAATCATCTCAAGAAGAAACAACAGAAAAAGGCACTGATAAACAGTGATTCAATGACTTAATTCCTATTCTATAATTTCCTCAAAACTAATTTCAACTAACCGTTCCACACACAAAACTAAACAAGTTTATATCTTCTTCCTGAGGTTATCTTGAGTTGATTTCGGGGCTTTAGTGTCCCCGCGGCCCGGTCCTCGACCAGGCCTCCACCCCCAGGAAGCAGCCCGTGACAGCTGACTAACTCCCAGGTACCTATTTTACTGCTAGGTAACAGGGGCATAGGAGGTTATCTTGAGTTGATTTCGGGGCTTTAGTGTCCCCGCGGCCCGGTCCTCGACCAGGCCTCCACCCCCAGGAAGCAGCCCGTGACAGCTGACTAACTCCCAGGTACCTATTTTACTGCTTACACCATAAACAATTTATATAAATCATCACATAATCTCTAATGGCACCACCACTTGCCCCAAGCCTGGCAAAGCCCGCTGGCAAAATATGGCAACAAATGTGATTGATAACATTTCCATAAAGTGAACATAAGAAATTATTTGTAATTTCCTAATTTCCGTCCCCCTGTGAAGCACAGAGAACACGGCATAACATTATCGCTGTTAATACACGTGTATGCAAATGTGTTCTATGTCGCTAACAGTTTTATGGGTTAGTGTGGATTAATTACACCCGCTTTGAACACGCTTTCAAGGGCTAGTAGTCGACTGTTGTTGGTTCTGGGGATCATCGTCCCTGCGGCCCGGTCGACGGCCAGGCCTCCTGGTTGCTGGACTGGTCAACCAGGCTGTTGGATGCGGTTGCTCGCAGTCTGACGTATGAGTCACACACTGGTTAATCAGGTATCTTTTGGAGGTGTTTGTCAAGTTCTCTCTTGAACACTGTGAGGGGTCGGCCAGTTATGCCCCTTATGTGTAGTGGAAGCGTGTTGAACAGTCTCGGGCCTCTGATGTTGATAGTTCTTTTTTGAACACTGTGAGGGGTCGACCAGTTATGTCCCTTATGTGTAGTGGAAGCGTGTTGAACAGTCTCGGGCCTCTGATGTTGATAGTTCTCTCTTGAACACTGTGAGGGGTCTGCCAGTTATGTCCCTTATGTGTAGTGGAAGCGTGTTGAACAGTCTCGGGCCTCTGATGTTGATAGTACTCTCTTGAACACTGTGAGGGGTCTGCCAGTTATATCCCTTATGTGTAGTGGAAGCGTGTTGAACAGTCTCGGGCCTCTGATGTTGATAGTTCTCTCTTGAACACTGTGAGGGGTCTGCCAGTTATGTCCCTTATGTGTAGTGGAAGCGTGTTGAACAGTCTCGGGCCTCTGATGTTGATAGTTCTCTCTTGAACACTGTGAGGGGTCGACCAGTTATGTCCCTTATGTGTAGTGGAAGCGTGTTGAACAGTCTCGGGCCTCTGATGTTGATAGTTCTCTCTTGAACACTGTGAGGGGTCTGCCAGTTATGTCCCTTATGTGTAGTGGAAGCGTGTTGAACAGTCTCGGGCCTCTGATGTTGATAGTTCTCTCTTGAACACTGTGAGGGGTCTGCCAGTTATGTCCCTTATGTGTAGTGGAAGCGTGTTGAACAGTCTCGGGCCTCTGATGTTGATAGTTCTCTCTTGAACACTGTGAGGGTTCGGCCAGTTATGTCTTTATGTGAAGTGGAAGCGTGTTGAACAGTCTCGGGCCTCTGATGTTGATAGTTCTCTCTTGAACACTGTGAGGGGTCGGCCAGTTATGTCCCTTATGTGTAGTGGAAGCGTGTTGAACAGTCTCGGGCCTCTGATGTTGATAGTTCTCTCTTGAACACTGTGAGGGGTCGGCCAGTTATGTCCCTTATGTGTAGTGGAAGCGTGTTGAACAGTCTCGGACCTCTGATGTTGATAGTTCTCTCTTGAACACTGTGAGGGGTCGGCCAGTTATGTCCCTTATGTGTAGTGGAAGCGTGTTGAACAGTCTCGGGCCTCTGATGTTGATAGTTCTCTCTTGAACACTGTGAGGGGTCGACCAGTTATGTCCCTTATGTGTAGTGGAAGCGTGTTGAACAGTCTCGGGCCTCTGATGTTGATAGTTCTCTCTTGAACACTGTGAGGGGTCGGCCAGTTATGTCCCTTATGTGTAGTGGAAGCGTGTTGAACAGTCTCGGACCTCTGATGTTGATAAGAGTTCTCTCTCAGAGTACCTGTTGCACCTCTGCTTTTCAACGGGGGTATTCTGCACATCCTGCCATGCCTTCTGATCCCATGTGATGTTATTTCTGTGTGCAGGTTTGGGCCCAGCCCCTCTAATATTTGCCACGTGTAAAACCGTAATTTGTCCTAGTAGGTTGCATTTATAACGTTGTTAACCATAAGGTAAACAAAGCGATCTATTAGTTCAGCCAATGCAAGTCTGATCGCGCCATATCTCTTCATTCCAGCCACAACTGGAATGAATTGAAGAAATCAGTTACGAATAACGGAGTCCCTTGAAGACCTAAGTGGAGCATTCCTGAGATAATGACTTCCTCCCAGCGAAGATGTGGGGGAAACAATGGCACTCTTGTCAAGATAACAATGAGATGTGTGGCACGGGTGCCACCTGGCCTGGTTGGCACCCCCCTAGTGCTCTAGGTGCCTGGTTGGCACCCCCCTAGTGCTCTAGGTGCCTGGGTGGCACCCCTCTAGTGCTCTAGGTGCCTGGTTGGCACCCCCCTTGTGCTCTAGGTGCCTGGGTGGCACCCCACTAGTGCTCTAGGTGCCTGGGTGGCACCCCCCTAGTGCTCTAGGTGCTCTAACGTAAGGCAAGGGAGGTAGGGAGCCTGGCCTGGCCTCGGGCCGGGCTTGGGGAGTAGAAGAACTCCCATCAACCCCATCAACCAGGAGGGACACCATGCCAGCAGCTTGTCAGCCAGGGTGAGGGGGGGGGGACATATCAGCGCCCATCCATAATAGAAGCAGCGCCACGCTCCACTGAGGCCCCGCCCAACGCTCAGAATTTTAATCCACTTTTTTTTGGTTCTTGGGAGTGATTGGATGTTATAAAAACACAGCAAAGGGCGGGATTGGGTGATTGGGGGGAGGGCTTCTGGGCTGGGGTGAGGGGGAAGGCTTCTGGGTAGGGCTGGGGGGGCTTCTAGGTAGGGCTGGGGGGGGCTTCTAGCTAGGGCTGGAGGGTTTCTAGGTAGGGCTGGGGGGGCTTCTGGGTAGAACTGGGGGCTTCTGGGTAGGGCTGGGGGGCTTCTAGCTAGGGCTGGGGGGGGGCTTCTAGCTAGGGCTGGGGGGCTTCTAGCTAGGGCTGGGGGGCTTCTAGCTAGGGCTGGGGGGCTTCTAGATAGGGCTGGGGGGGCTTCTAGCTAGGGCTGGGGGGGCTTCTAGCTAGGGCTGGGGGGCTTCTAGCTAGGGCTGGGGGGGCTTCTAGCTAGGGCTGGGGGGCTTCTAGCTAGGGCTGGGGGGCTTCTAGCTAGGGCTGGGGGGCTTCTAGATAGGGCTGGGGGGGCTTCTAGCTAGGGCTGGGGGGGGCTTCTAGCTAGGGCTGGGGGGGCTTCTAGCTAGGGCTGGGGGGCTTCTAGCTAGGGCTAGGGGGCTTCTGGGCTGGTCTGGGGGGCTTCAAAGTACGACATTTGAGGGGGTTCCGAGGGCCCCAGCAAGTAGCAGAAAGCTAGAATCTGATTTGACAAATCTACTTAGTGACGGTTCTTAGAGGGAATTGAGAGAGAAACTAAAGGATAGAGAGGGAAGGGAAGCAAGGAATAGGGGAAAACAAGGATTGAAAACAAAGCGTTGATAGTGGATAATAAAGAGAAAGGAGGATAGAGAAGGGAAGAGCCCAGGTGGCGTCATGGGACGTTGGATAGGAGAGTGGGGACTGAATCAGGGGTCCAGGAAGAAAAGGGGAAAGTTGAGAATAGGGGGGAAGGATAGAGGGGAAAGTTTCGAGTGGTTGAGAATGACACTATTCACCCCCCATTCCTTTCCCATCCCCTCAAACGATCTTGAAAGATGGGCAACAAGAAATGGAGGCCACATCAAGCCTTCCCATCACCATTACCTATTAACGGATCCCGTTAGACGAGTAACGGAAGCCAAGGGAACCAACACAACAGGAATTAACGCGTTCTGTTGGATGTAACACCCGGGCAAAGACTCGAACCCAGTGTCCGCGGAGGGGCGGCTGGTTCAGAACCGGTACCAGTGGCTACAGAACCGGTACCAGTGGCTACAGAACCGGTACCAGTGGTTACAGAACCGGTACCAGTGGCTACAGAACCGGTACCAGTGGGTACAGAACCGGTACTAGTGGGTACAGAACCGGTACCAGTGGGTACAGAGCCAGTACCAGTGGGTTCAGAACCGGTACCAGTGGATACAGAACCGGTACCAGTGGGTACAGAACCGGTACCAGTGGGTACAGAGCCAGTACCAGTGGGTACAGAACCGGTACCAGTGGTTACAGAGCCAGTACCAGTGGGTACAGAGCCAGTACCAGTGGCTACAGAACCGGTACCAGTGGTTACAGAACCGGTACCAGTGGTTACAGAACCGGTACCAGTGGGTACAGAACCGGTACCAGTGGCTACAGAACCGGTACCAGTGGTTACAGAGCCGGTACCACTGGCTACAGAACCGAACATCTGTGAACCCCTAATGTTCAGCCTACGTTCTCTGACTATGCCTATGGCACCTCTACTCCTCACTGGGTCTAACTTAACAATCCCAACCACATCTTGAAGTGTACTACATTAGATTAACACCAAAATAAAGTGGAAGTTCGTCTCTGAATCGAATATGACACGACAGGAAATTACTTAAGATGCTCCCGGACGCAGGTTCGAATCCTCGTCACGGCCCTTGTGGATTTGTTCACTTAAGAGGTATTTTTAGAGAGAACTGTTGGCTCTCTCTCTCTCTCTCTCTCTCTCTCTCTCTCTCTCTCTCTCTCTCTCTCTCTCTCTCTCTCTCTCTCTCCCCTTGCGTCAAGGCTTATATTGATTTTGTCAACCACCTGATCAACCAGGCTGTGATTCATATGTCAGGCTGCGAGCAGCCGCGTCAACCAACAGCCTGGTTGATCAGTCTACCAATCAGGAGGCTTTTAATTACCCGGAAGCTCCACAAGATAGGAGTCTGTAAGACCCGGTTCCAGTCTCGATAAGAGAAGGGCGGATGAGGTGATTCCGAGGATCACTGTCCGCGCGGCCCGGTCTCTGACTAGGCCTCGTGGTTGGTGGTCTATTAAATGCTCACAATCACAGCCTGGTTGATCAGGCATCCTTTCACGTTGGAGCAAATTTTCTAATTTGCTCCACACAAAAAAACTATTAGGAAAACCTATTAGTTATCACAATTATAAACTCCAAAAGTATTTTGAATGACCCGAGTATGTCTCCTCCCCATCCGCCGTATGGACCAATATCAGCTGCCTCGTATGGACCAATAGCAGCTGCCTCGTATGGAACCAATAGGAGCTGCCTCGTATGGACTAATAGGAGCTGCCTCGTATGGACCAATAGGAGCTGCCTCGTATGGAACCAATAGGAGCTGCCTCGTATGGACCAATAGGAGCTGCCTCGTATGGACCAATAGGAGCTGCCTCGTATGGACCAATAGGAGCTGCCTCGTATGGACCAATAGCAGCTGCCTCGTATGGACCAATAGGAAGGAGCTGCCTCGTATGGAACCAATAGGAGCTGCCTCGTATGGACCAATAAGAACATAAGAACATAAGAACAAAGGTAACTGCAGAAGGCCTATTGGCCCATGCGAGGCAGCTCCTATTCTATAACCACCCAATCCCACTCATATACTTGTCCAACCCGTGCTTGAAACAATCGAGGGACCCCACCTCCACAATGTTACGCGGCAATTGGTTCCACAAATCAACAACCCTGTTACTGAACCAGTATTTACCCAAGTCTTTCCTAAATCTAAACTTATCCAATTTATACCCATTGTTTCGTGTTCTGTCCTGTGTTGATACAATAGGAGCTGCCTCGTATGGACCAATAGGAGCTGCCTCGTATGGACCAATAGGAGCTGCCTCGTATGGACCAATAGGAGCTGCCTCGTATGGACCAATAGGAGCTGCCTCGTATGGACCAATAGGAGCTGCCTCGTACACACACCGCACTCCACACCCCCTCTCCCTCCCCCCCCCTCCCATTCGAAGCACCAGATTTTGATACAGAAATCAATTCTTTTAACGCGGTATTTTGCCCAAACGTTTCCATTTTTTTTTTTTGCTTTTACTTCTGATTTCTGTCGGGAGCTTCCAGGAATTATTTGTTGAATTTGTATTTGAAGTTCACGATTTGCTGAATCCCAGAAGCCAGTGGCGTGGGTGGCGCTGAGGGAGGGAGAGGGAGAGGGAGAGGGAGGGAGAGAGAGAGGGAGAGGGAGAGGGAGAGAGGGAGAGGGGGAGAGAGAGAGAGGGAGAGAGAGAGAGAGAGAGAGAGAGGGAGAGGGAGAGAGGGAGAGGGAGAGGGGGAGAGGGAGAGGGAGAGGAAGAGGAAGAGGAAGAGGGAACACATGGGAAAGGAACAGAACAAAATTGTGAATCAAAAGATGGAGGAACAGGCATCCACCCTCCCACACACACACATACACACACACACACACACACACACACACACACACACACACACACACACACACACACACACACACACACACACATTGGATTGGATTGACTCGGAATCCAAGAGTCAATGTTCGATCCTGCAGACTAGGTGAGTACAACTAGGCGAGTGCACACACACACACACACACACACACACACACACACACACACACACACACACACACACACACACACACACACACACACACACACACATGTAAATATTTACATAATGGGTCCGTCTTTCCTATTTGCATACGAGGGTCTCCTTAATGACCGCCAACACCAAAGCGGGTCTTTTTCACCTGTCCTATCTATTCCTCTACCTCCAATCCTTTTCCTAAAAACATAAAAAAACGCAAAAAACATGGCCAGTTGTCACTTCTGAACGCCCAATCACTCACGACAAACTTACGAATTTCATACGAATTTCATATATATATAATACACACACCTACATACACTCAAAATACCCACACACACCTGTTGATTGACGGTTGAGAGGCGGGACCCAAGAGCCAGAGCCCAACCCCCGCCAGCACCAGCGAATCATCTGGTATTCGACCTCGGGTCTGAAAAGCAGCTTGACCCGTCACTCTACCAACCAGGCCAGAATGCTCACTAATAATAAGGGTCTGAATTTTCGTCTTTATGGCAGCTGTGAGAGGCAGCAGCATGGATGTGATGGTGGTTCAGCAGCTGTGAGAGGCAGCAGCGTGGATGTGACGGTGGTCCAGCAGCTGTGAGAGGCAGCAGCGTGGATGTGATGGTGGTCCAGCAGCTGTGAGAGGCAGCAGCATGGACGTGATGGTGGTCCAGCAGCTGTGAGAGGCAGCAGCGTGGATGTGATGGTGGTCCAGCAGCTGTGAGAGGCAGCAGCGTGGACGTGATGGTGGTCCAACAGCTGTGAGAGGCAGCAGCGTGGAGGTGATGGTGGTCCAACAGCTGTGAGAGGCAGCAGCGTGGATGTGATGGTGGTCCTGCAGCTGTGAGAGGCAGCAGCATGGACGTGATGGTGGTCCAGCAGCTGTGAGAGGCAGCAGCGTGGACGTGATGGTGGTCCAGCAGCTGTGAGAGGCAGCAGCGTGCATCTGATGGTGGTCCAACAGCTGTGAGAGGCAGCAGCGTGCATCTGATGGTGGTCCAGCAGCTGTGAGAGGCAGCAGCGTGCATCTGATGGTGGTCCAGCAGCTGTGAGAGGCAGCAGCGTGGATGTGATGGTGGTCCAGCAGCTGTGAGAGGCAGCAGCGTGGACGTGATGGTGGTCCAACAGCTGTGAGAGGCAGCAGCGTGGACGTGATGGTGGTCCAACAGCTGTGAGAGGCAGCAGCGTGCATCTGATGGTGGTCCAACAGCTGTGAGAGGCAGCAGCGTGCATCTGATGGTGGTCCAACAGCTGTGAGAGGCAGCAGCATGGACGTGATGGTGGTCCAACAGCTGTGAGAGGCAGCAGCGTGGACGTGATGGTGGTCCAGCAGCTGTGAGAGGCAGCAGCGTGGACGTGATGGTGGTCCAGCAGCTGTGAGAGGCAGCAGCGTGCATCTGATGGTGGTCCAGCAGCTGTGAGAGGCAGCAGCGTTCAGTGTGATTAGTGGTTCAGTGAATTGGGTTGTTACCTAGAGAGATGAAGAGAGGTGTTTACCTACAATGCGATGATAATTTCGGGGCTCAGCGTCCCCGCGGCCCGGTCCTCGACCAGGCCTCCTCGTTGCTGGACTGGTTATGACCTTGAGATAGATGAGGTTGCATTTCCTGTGTATTTTATATGTCTTGAACATTATCACACACACACACATATATGTTTGCTATATATATATATATATATATATATATATATATATATATATATATATATATATATATATATATATATATATATATATATAATTTATTTGAAGTTTCTGCTGGAAACGCTTTGTATAATTGTAGCTTTCTATTTGTTATATGTAAGTCCTATATAACCCTTTATCTTATATTCTTACTATACACACATTCTTGAGAATACAATTATTACACAAATCCACTAGAGCCTTATAAGGGTTCGAACCCAAGCGGAAGGTGTTCCCACGTGAATGTGATTTATTTGTAAAACTATTATGATTAGGAAGTGAAAATGAGGAAGGAGGAGATGAGAAGGAAGCAAAATGAGGATGGTCTTGAGATAACAGCTCCCCCCCCCCTTCCTCACTGAAGGGGGGCTCTGAGAGAAGGGGGCTAGGGGAAAAGGGGGGCGCTACGCCCCCCCCCCCCTTGAACAAAAGCAGCAATTACCTAAGAATTAACGCCATGCATAATATATCTTAGTCTCCCATTGATACTGGTAATGAGCTCTTTTGTCTTAAAATATATTTTCAAAAAGATGTTTTACAGCCCAAACCCCTTCTCCCGAGGGGGTGGACGCCCCCCATGCCCCCCCTTAAAGCCCCCCCTCCCTCCCCACCCCCTTCTTTCACCCCATGAAGGGTGCCCTTCCCCCTCATCTTTCCTTAGGTAAAATGGCCCCCATCTCCCCTACCCTGAAAAAAAAAACTGAATGAAACCCAAACACTGAGACTCTGAACATTCAAGTGAACATTTTTTGTTTGTTCTACCTTTGAACTACGGGGTCGAGAACACCCCCCCCCCTTTCCCCCCCTCCCCACTCACTCCCCCACCCCCCCCCCTTTCCCCCCCCTCCCCACTCACTCCCCCACCCCCCCCCCCCCTTTTGTCGAGTCATGATTAATTCAGTCCGGGTGGCCCCTAGCTTTGTTTGGTACTCGTAGGGGACGCGTTTGGCACTCTGGGGGGGAGTGGGGAGAGGGGGGGGGAGGGGGAGAGGGGGGGAGGGGGGAGAGGGCGGGGACTTGCTTCGGCACTCGAAGTGGGGGGGGGGGGACTTACTTGGCACCTAGAACCTACCCCTTTGAAACCTTACTTGGCACCACCACCCCCTCTGCCTATTACCCACTTCTCCCCTAACCCTTTGGCACCCCCCCCCCCATATACACCTGGCACTCCTCCTCCCCCCCCACACACACACCTGACACCCCCCCCTACATACCTGGCACCTCATCAACGTTTATGTAGCGTAAGGTCCGGTGAGGGGAGGATCTAGTTACGAATAACGACCCTTAAGTGATCCTCTAGGGGTCGTGGCACTGGCTAGTGAGGTCACCCTACGACCAGTCTGTGATGGCACAGTACGACCAGTCTGTGATGGCATAGTACGACCAGTCTGTGATGGCACAGTACGACCAGTCTGTGATGGCACAGTACGACCAGTCTGTGATGGCATAGTACGACCAGTCTGCGACGTAACCCTACGACCAGTCTGTGATGGTATAGTACGACCAGTCCGTTATGGCACAGTACGACCAGTCTGCGACGTCACCCTACGACCAGTCTGCGACGTCACAGTACGACCACCATGCCTGCTGCAACTACTCTTAGAAAGGTCAGAGCTACATATAGTTCCAAGACGGTCGTTCCACGTTCGAGGACCGGGCCGCGGGGACGCCAAGCCCCGAAATCATCTCAAGGTAACCTCAAGGTCAAGGCAAGGAAAAAAGTAGGTAGCAGCAACTATAGTCATTTACAATAACCAAATATACTTCTTAAGTAAAATATATATCACGACTTAATCAAATGAGGTTTCAACTACTCCAAGACAGTCTGGGAAGAAGCGAGAACCTTATGGACCACGATACAAATCCCTAAGGGCCGTGACGAGATTCGAACCTGCGTCCGAGAGCATCCCAGACGCTGCCTTAATGGACTGAGCTACGACATGGTCAAAAGAATTGCAAACCAGAAGTTCTACTGGATTTGGATCCTGCAGCCTCTCCGAGACACAAACCAGGATTTTACACCATTCCACCAATTCCCTTATGGAACACAATTATATGGACATAAAAATAAGATAATATAATAGCACACTTTGTATTCCAACACGCCAGTCAGGCCGAGCGGACAGCACGCTGGACTTGTGATCCTGTGGTCCCGGGTTCGATCCCAGGCGCCGGCGAGTAACAATGGACAAAGTTTCTTTCACCCTATGCCCCCTGTTACCTAGCAGTAAAATAGGTACCTGGGTGTTAGTCAGCTGTCACGGGCTGCTTCCTGGGGGTGGAGACCTGGTCGAGGACCGGGCCGCGGGGACACTAAAGCCCCGAAATCATCTCAAGATAACCTCAAGATAAGTGAACAGGCGCATCAGAGGTGAAAGAAACATTTTACCCATTTGTCTCCGCCTCCACCAGGGACAGAACCTGGCACTCCGATAGACTACGAATCCCGAGCGCTATCCACTCAGCCGGGATTAAAACATCACTTAACAACTTAAATAAGGCCTCTCTAGGTAGCATACACCTCACACCAGCGGCACCAGCCCTCACTACAACCATTGGAAGAGAGATTACTCAACCACAATTCCTCTCGGTGGTAATTAAACCAACGTATATTGAAAACCAGTCCACCAAATCGCCCTATTGAATCAAACCTTTCCTCCACCCCTTACCCCCAACATATAATCTCCCCCACCCTCTCCCCCCAACCACACAATCCCTATATACCCCCCCACTACACTAGCAGCGCTAGCGTATCGCATTCCCCAGAGCACGACTGTTTCCAATCTATTTCTTTCATCGTCTCCCCTTCAAATCTCATATTCTCTTTATCTTCCCACCCGCGTTGTTCGCCCGTTTTCGTTTGGGGGTCTTCTCTCTCTCATGCCAACTCCACCTCTCTCTCTACTCTGCATTCCAACCAATCTCACTTTTCTCGTCAAATTTCATTTCACTCACCCCTTTGCTGCAATCAATCGAGGAGATTCTACTCCTCTCTCCCTTCTGCGAACGGGCAAACGCTCTCTCTCTCTCTCTCTCTCTCTCTCTCTCTCTCTCTCTCTCTCTCTCTCTCTCTCTCTCTCTCTCTCTCTCTCTCTCTCTCTCTCTCTCTCTCTCATCTATATAGGGTTCAGTAGGAATTTAATTATGCTGAAGCTCTTGATGAAACAGCACGCCGAGGGCTGGTATCCACCGTCACAACATTTGGGCTTTGACTCCTCTTAACCATCCTTTCATTCTTAATATTCGTCAATTGTATTTTCTCTCAGGTTTTTCATTGTTTTTTGTTTTCTCTCCTTTCTCAGTTCGTACCTAATGTTGGTTCCGGGGATCAATCTCCCCGCGGCACGGTCTCTGAGACGCAAACAGGTGAGTACACACACACACATACGCGTGTGCGGGATCAAACAGCCAGAGCTCAACCCCCGCAAGCACAATTAGGTGAGTACACACACACACACACACACCCACACCCACCTACACGCACCCCCCCCCCCCCCACACACACCCACACGCACCCCCCCACACACACACACCCACACCCACACTCACACACACATACACACACACATATACCCCCCCCCCTCCCAATCCATGCATCCCATCCTCTAAACATTCCCTTTCCACACCATTCCAATCCTCTTCCCAGACACCTCTTCCACAACTTTTTTTGTAAATATAGCCAGCCTTAAATATGAAATCCCCCCTTTAAGACAAACCTATACCCTCTATTATCTTCCTTCTCCCCCTCCTTTTTCCCCCTTCTGCGCCTTCTCACCCACTAACTGCTTCAGCGCCACAGGAAGGCATATTACTGTAATACCCCCCTCCCCCCCCCCACAACACTCACACACCTGGTGACCTGGTAGATAGCGCGGACTCGTAATTCTGTGGCGCGGGTTCGATTCCCACACCAGGCAGAAACAAATGAGCAAAGTTTCTTTCACCCTGAATGCCCCCCTGTTACCTAGTAGTAAAATAGGTACCTGGGAGTTAGTCAGCTGTCACGGGCTGCTTCCTGGGGGTGGAGGCCTGGTCGAGGACCGAGCCGCGGGGACACTAAAGCCCCGAAATCATCTCAAGATAACCTCAAGATAACCTCAAGATAACCTCAAGGGCGTGAGCCTCAAGAGTGTCTTACACATCCTCGAACATGACACTTGAGGTTATCTTGAGATGATGATTTCGGGGCTTTAGTGTCCCCGCGGCCCGGTCCTCGACCAGGCCTCCACCCCCAGGAAGCAGCCCGTGACAGCTGACTAACACCCAGGTACCTATTTTACTGCTAGGTAACAGGGGCATAGGGTGAAAGAAACTCTGCCCATTGTTTCTCGCCGGTGCCTGGGTTCGAACCCAGGACCACAGGATCACAAGTCCAGCGTGCTGTCCGCTCGGCCGACCGGCTCCCCTTTTCACGACTCGAACCTATCAATGGCAAGTTAATGAGGTCTATAAAGATCATGGGAAGGCATTCCTGGGCGCACAAATGGCTGCTAGAATTCAATTCTAACAAGTGCAAGGTAATAGTAGATAAGGAAGAGAGAAGAACTCAACCAGGAGATATCTATACCATAGGGTCCTGACGGCTGAGTGGACAGCGCTTCGGATTCGTAGTCACGGGATTCCGGGTTCGATCCCCGGTGGAGGCAGAGACACATGCGCTAAGTTTCTTTCACCCTGATGGCCCCTGTTCACCTAGCAGTAAATAGGTACCTGGGAGTTAGACAGCTGCTACGGGCTGCTTCCTGGGGGTGTGTAACAAAAAGGAGGCCTGGTCGAGGACCGGGCCGCGGGGACGCTAAGCCCGGAAATCATCTCAAGATAACCTCAAGTTAATCTAAAGATAACCTCAAGATAACCTCAAGATAACCCTCAAGATAGTGAAAGGCTAAAAGCTAAAACCCACTCAATAAAACACATAAAATTACTTAAAATTCAAATGGACCAACCAGGCTGTAGTGGATGTGTGTGAGCCTGCGTCCAACAGCCTGATCAACACCCCCCTCACCCGTCAACACCCTCCCTCACCCGTCAACACCCCCCCCTCACCCGTCAACACCCCCCCCTCACTCGTCAACATCCCCCCTCACTCGTCAACACCCCCCCCTCACCCATCAACACTCCCCCTCACCCATCAACACCCCCCCTCACCCGTCAACACCCCCCCCCCTCACCCGTCAACACCCCTCTCACCCGTCAACACCCCTCTCACCCGTCAACACCCCCCTCACCCATCAACACCCCCCCTCACCCATCAACACCCCTCTCACCCGTCAACACCCCCCTCACCCATCAACACCCCCCCTCACCCGTCAACACCTGCCCCCGTCAACACCCGTCCCCCGCCAACCCTCCACACTTACACAAAACACCTGACAATCGCGGACCCTCATTCGAGTCTAACTCATCAAAACTTAAATTACCCTTTCCACAAAAACCCCGTCCCGTCGCTATTCCGTTAACGGAAGAGGGGGGGTTTATGCCAATATTACTCAACAGGGGGGCAAACAGGAGCCAACAGGGCACAACAGACGCAAGAACCACACGGCCAACAGATGTGTATGTGCTTTGAAAGCACACCTGTTAATTTGACCTAAAGGGACGAGTTATGTCGTGAACATGTGTGTGTATCAGGTGACGGAGTGGAGGGGGCTGTTAGTGGGACAGAGAAGAGGAGGGATAGTGGTGAGACAGAAGGTTCTAGAAATAAAAGATGTGACGGCGTGCTGTCCGCCTTGCTGACACATGTGAGCTGGGGGTATATGTATGTGTATGTGTATGTGTGTGTGTGTGTGTGTATGTATGTGTATGTGTGTGTGTGTGTGTGTGTGTGGAGGGAGAGAGAGATGGAAGCAGCGTATTTTCAGCTTCCAAACTTCCTGTCAGGCTTCACTTGTCTCCTCCGAGCTCCGGCTCGGGCAAGAATTCTTTTCACATTTCTTTCAGAAATAATATACTTCATGAAACATGAACACTTGGGACAAGAAGATGAAAATCCATAACAGAGAGAGAGAGAGAGAGAGAGAGAGAGAGAGAGAGAGAGAGAGAGAGAGAGAGAGAGAGAGAGAGAGAGAGAGAGAGAGAGAGAGAGAGAACGAATTTCAGGATATCCACCTCCCTGAATCATCATATAGAAGGAATGAATGAAGAGATCATAGTATCAACCTACGTCAGACCAGTGCTAGATGACCTAATTCCTAATCTTATTATACGTCATTTTCATTATTAATTATACGTTAATTCTCATTATAGGTCAAGGAAAAGGTAACTGTATTTTTTCAAACGTAAATATGTCTAGTCAATGCGATTTGGATTCCCTATAACAGGTGACCTGGGGGCGAAAGTGCCCGGCCCAAGAGCCGAATTCGACTTAGGTGGCCCAAATAGGTAGGTACAAAGTACACCTATGTACACCATATGTACCTAACACACACACACATATATACATTAAAGCAAGCCTACATACATACATACATACATACATACATACATACATACATACATACATACATACATACATACATACATACATACAACCTG
Organism: Procambarus clarkii; assembly: GCF_040958095.1. Taxonomy (NCBI): domain Eukaryota; kingdom Metazoa; phylum Arthropoda; class Malacostraca; order Decapoda; family Cambaridae; genus Procambarus; species Procambarus clarkii. Next base: position 5,570,227 of record NC_091228.1, read on the forward strand.
TACACCAGTTGATTGACAGTTGAGAGGCGGGACCAAAGAGCCAGATCTCAACCCCCGCAAGCCCAACTAGGTAGGTACAGACACACACACACACAGAGGGCCCCTGATAGCTGAGTAGACAGCGCTCTGGACTCATAACCCAAGGGTCCGGGTTTCGATCCCAGAATACAACTAGGTGAATACACACACCTTTCCACATGAAAATCAACGTCAATTCCCCCATCAATTCTTGCCTCGCCCCCTCACTCCCCCTCTTTTTCCCCTCAAATGATAATTAGCTGTTGAATTCCTCCCTTTGGGGTGGGGGGGAAATAGGGGAGAAGGGGGGAGAGGGGAAGAGTAGGGGAGGGGGGCCCGCCACCCGCCCCCCTATCACCCAGACACCTCCCTCCCCCTTTCCCATCCCCCCTACCCCCTCCCCAACAATCCACCCAGCCCCCCCCCCCCTCCCCCACAATCGGTGATTCGTGAATACGCTCGTTAACAAATCTGATCACAGCCAATCACAGGCCTTCCCGCAGCTCAATTGCTAATGACTGCTTGTTTGAGGAGTCACTCTCCAGCTGCTGGTCACTATTCTTCCCTCTCACTGTTAGAATCCCCCCCCCCCAATCACCTTATCTTGGGGTGATTTCGGGGCTTAGCGTCCCCGCGGCCCGGTCGTCGACTCTTGAGGTTATCTTGAGATAATTTCGGGGCTTTAGTGTCCCCGCGGCCCGGTCCTCGACCAGGCCTCCACCCCCAGGAAGCAGCCCGTGACAGCTGACTAACTCCCAGGTACCTATTTACTGCTAGGTAGCAGGGACATTCAGGGTGAAAGAAACTTTGCCCATTTGTTTCTGCCTCGTGCGGGAATCGAACCCGCGCCACAGAATTACGAGTTCTGCACGCTATCCACCAGGCTACGAGGCCCCTATGCCTCCTGGTTGCTGGACTGGTCAATTAGGACTTGTGAGAGTTTGGTCCACCAGGCTGTTGCTTGGAGCGGCCCGCAGGCCCATATTTTAGGAAGATGGACCAAGCAGCTTTTCATTTATTATATAGATATCTTTCCAACACAGCCTCGTGAGGCAAGAGATTGGAAGGTCGAAGTTCAGCTCCTGGGCCCTGCCTTTTAATTATCGGTGCGTGTGCGTGCGTGCGGGACTACCTCCCACGCACGCACGCATTACAATCGCTAAAGGAAGTGTTCACAGTTCTTCACAGAACACTGTTCATCACTAGTTCTTCTAGCCCCTACTCTCCCCTCTACTCTCCCTCTCCCTCTCCCTCCTCTTCCTCTCCCTCTCCCTCTCCCTCCTCTTCCTCTCCCTCTCCCTCCTCCCCCTTCCTCTTACACTGGAGACAATTCTTTCATCAATAATAAAAATCAAACCTCATCTCAGCCATCATCAACCGGGCAAATAGTCAATCACTGGTAGGGGGGGATATTGGGGGTGTAGGGGGGAGGGTGGGGGGTGTATGGGAAAGGTAGGGGGTGAAGGGGGAGGGTAGGGGTGTATGGGAAAGGTAGGGGAGAAGGGAAAGGATAGGGAGGCTTACCTATGTAGCTAATGACTTCAGAGGGAAAGGTAGTGGTGGCTGGTGATATAAGAAGGAGGAACTAGATGGGAAAGGGGGGATGGGAAAGGGAGCTAAACAAAGGGAAAGGAGAGCTGCGGAAGGGAGGGGGCTGGAACAGGTAACCATAATAAGAGACAGACACTGTTTCCTCTCCCACACAATCCTTCCCACCTTCTTCAAACACCCAATTTGCATACTCCTCTACTTCCCTCCCATCCCCCTCCCAGCCACCATGGCCCCCCCCCCTCCCCTACCCTTCCCACTCACCCTCTCCCTTCTCTCCCAGATGAATCACCTACACACAACTTCCCCCCTCTCACACATACACGTAAAAATTACACCAATTAAGAGAGCTCACACATGTAAAATTAATCGAATTACTCGTGTGTGTGTGTGTGTGTGTGTGTGTGTGTGTGTGTGTGTGTGTGTGTGTGTGTGTGTGTGTGTATGTGTCAGTCACAGCCAGCCTTTTCTTCTGCTAAGAGTCCGGTCTTGGACAATATTTTCAGGAGCAAAATCTAATTAGATTTGGTGTTCAAACTCCTGGTAACACTAATTTGATCACGTTATGAGAGAGAGAGAGAGAGAGAGAGAGAGAGAGAGAGAGAGAGAGAGAGAGAGAGAGAGAGAGAGAGAGAGAGAGAGAGAGAGAGAGAGAGAGAGAGAGAGAGAGAGAGAGACAGAGAGACAGAGAGACAGAGAGACAGAGAGACAGAGAGAGACAGAGACAGAGAGAGAGAGAGAGACAGACAGAGACAGAGAGAGAGAGAGAGACAGACAGAGACAGAGAGAGAGAGAGAGACAGACAGAGAGAGAGAGACAGACAGAGACAGAGAGAGAGAGAGAGAGACAGAGAGAGAGAGAGAGACAGACAGAGACAGAGAGAGAGAGACAGAGAGAGACAGAGAGAGACAGAGAGACAGAGAGAGAGAGAGAGAGAGAGAGAGAGAGAGAGAGAGAGAGAGAGAGAGAGAGAGAGAGAGAGAGAGAGAGAGAGAGAGAGAGAGAGAGAGAGAGAGAGAGACAGAGAGAGAGAGAGAGAGAGAGACAGAGAGAGAGAGAGACAGAGAGAGGCAGAGAGAGAGAGAGAGAGACAGAGACAGAGAGAGACAGAGAGAGAGAGAGAGAGACAGAGAGAGACAGAGAGAGACAGAGAGAGGTAGAGAGAGAGAGAGAGAGAGAGAGAGAGAGAGAGAGAGAGAGAGAGAGAGAGAGAGAGAGAGAGACAGAGAGAGACAGAGAGAGAGAGACAGAGAGAGACAGAGAGAGACAGAGAGAGACAGAGAGAGAGAGAGAGAGAGAGAGAGAGAGAGAGAGAGAGAGAGAGAGAGAGAGAGAGAGAGAGAGAGAGAGAGAGAGAGAGAGAGAGAGACAGAGAGAGAGAGACAGAGAGAGAGAGACAGAGAGAGACAGAGAGAGACAGAGAGAGACAGAGAGACAGAGAGACAGAGAGAGAGAGAGAGAGAGAGAGAGAGAGAGAGAGAGAGAGAGAGAGAGAGAGAGAGAGAGACTCCTCTCTAGTCTTGACCTACTCTGCATACCTGAAGAGATTTCTGGGAGTTCTACTCCCCAAGCCCGGCCCTAGGCCAGGCTTGACTTGTGATAACTTGATCGACCAGGCTGTTGCTTGGCGCAGCCCGCAGGCCCACATATCCATTACTAGTGGTTGAACTAGTCCATACATCAGTCTTCAACACCAGCAAATATTCTCAAGTTTCCCAACCTTGACAGAGAAGCAAAAGTTGGCCAAACAACTCAAGACGCTCAGCCAAGATAAGCCTCTTGCCAATGTGACTTTTCAGAAACATCACTCTATTAGTAAGTACTTAATATTCCTAGGTTTGCACGGTTTGCAATATTAGCAGTGTTTGCAAGTCTGAGCCTTAGTTCGAGTCTGTGTCCGCGGCCGAGACCGGGCCGCGGACACATTGATCCTCGGAATCATAAAAAGCCAAACTACAGGTAAACAGTGGGGAACAGATCCTCCAGGATAGACAACCCAGGTTATCTTGAGGTTATCTTGACGGTTATATTGACGGTTATCTTGAGGTTATATTGACGGTTATCTTGAGGTTATATTGACGATTATCTTGAGATTATCTTGACGGTTATCTTGAGGTTATTTTGACGGTTATATTGACGGTTATCTTGAGGTTATTTTGACGGTTATCTTGAGGTTATATTGACGGTTATCTTGAGGTTATACTGACGGTTATCTTGAGGTTATTTTGACGGTTATCTTGAGGTTTATCTTGAGGTTATCTTGACGGTTATCTTGAGGTTATATTGACGGTTATCTTGAGGTTATTTTGACGGTTATCTTGAGGTTATATTGACGGTTATCTTGAGGTTATACTGACGGTTATCTTGAGGTTATTTTGACGGTTATCTTGAGGTTTATCTTGAGGTTATATTGACGGTTATCTTGAGGTTATACTGACGGTTATCTTGAGGTTATTTTGACGGTTATCTTGAGGTTATATTGACGGTTATCTTGACGGGTTATCTTGAGGTTATATTGACGGTTATCTTGAGGTTATCTTGAGATGATTTCGGGGCTTAGCGTCCTCGCGGCCCGGTCCTCGACCAGGCCTCCTTTTTGTTACACACCCCCAGGAAGCAGCCCGTAGCAGCTGTCTAATTCCCAGGTACCTATTTACTGCTAGGTGAACAGGGGGCATCAGGGGTGAAAGAAACTCTGCCCCATTTGTTTCCACCTCCACCGGGGATCGAACCCGGAACCTCAGGACTACGAACCCCGAACGCTGTCTACTCAGCCATCAGGTATAAGTATATACACTACATTAATCCTAACAAATATCTAATCATTCAAATATATTAAAAAAAAAGTAAATAGATATAAAAAGATACTTTTATTAGTTTTTTCTTTTCCTAAGATAAAAACGCATGTTATCGCTTCTAGAAATTTTCAGAAAAAAAAATTTCTTTCTAACTAAATTGGAGGAAAATTTGTTGGCAGTGAACCACAGCTCGTTCTAAGGAGCCGGTCGGCCGAGCGGACAGCACACTGGACTTGTGATCCTGTGGTCCCGGGTTCGATTCCGGGCGCCGGCGAGAAACAATGGGCAGAGTTTCTTTTATCCTATGCCCCCTGTTACCTAGCAGTGTAATAGGTACCTGGGTGTTAGTCAGCTGTCACGGGCTGCTTCCTGGGGGGTGGAGGCCTGGTCGAGGACCGGGCCGCGGGGACACTAAAGCCCCGAAATCATCTCAAGATCGACAAGTTCCCATCGCTAATAGCCTAATTACCATGCTTAACAAGCTTAACTACGCCCCTCTTTACATTCGAATAAGACCTTGTTAAAGATCTTGATAAATACGAATTAACTTCTTAATTCGTCTCAAGTAACTATTACCGTTCATTTTCTCTTTTTAAAACTTGATCACTCAATAATATCAGGTTGGCGTTCAATCCCCGACCGTCCATAAGTGGTTGGGCACCATTCCTTCTCCCCGTCCCATCCCAAATCCTTATCCTGACCCCTTCCAAGGGCTATATCTTGAGGTTATCTTGAGATGATTTCGGGGCCTTTAGTGTCCCCGCGGCCCGGTCCTCGACCAGGCCTCCACCCCCAGGAAGCAGCCCGTGACAGCTGACTAACACCCAGGTACCTATTTTACTGCTAGGTAACAGGGGGCATAGGATAAAAGAAACTCGGCCCATTGTTTCTCGCCGGCGCCTGGGATCGAACCCAGGACCACAGGATCACAAGTCCAGCGTGCTGTCCGCTCGGCCGACCGGCTCCCAGATATAGTCGTAATGGCTTGGCGCTTTCCGTTGATAATTCCCTTCTCTTCTATGTCTGTTTCATTCACAATAAATTAAATAGTTGGGACTCGAATCCCAGAATGTTTGCTTGTGCCCGGCTCTGTTTGCCTGCGAGTGCGTTAATCTGAACTGTTTGGGCTGCATTATGCTTCCCTGCCTCGTTCTGAAGAGTTTCTTCTTGAGTACACATTAAGTCGTCCTCCAGCACCCCCTCCGAGCAGCACCTCAACTCTAGGAGCACTAGTGAACAAACTCTCTCACTCTTAACTACACAGACTGGACATATAGCTTAACTAGATACATATATACACTGGATATAGGTTAATACCTGGTTGATGGGGTTCTGGGAGTTCTTCTACTGCCCAAGCCCGGCCCGAGGCCAGGCTTGACTTGTGAGAGTTTGGTCCACCAGGCTGTTGCTTGGAGCGGCCCGCAGGCCCACATATACCTGGTTGATGGGGTTCTGGGAGTTCTTCTACTGCCCAAGCCCGGCCCGAGGCCAGGCTTGACTTGTGAGAGTTTGGTCCACCAGGCTGTTGCTTGGAGCGGCCCGCACACTGGAGATACAGATTAGCTACACCCACTAGTTATACACCTTAACTAGAGGCACTAAGACATGCTCTGAACACAAGAACTCACCTGATGCCCAGCGCCTTGAGATCTCACACCTTTGACTATACCTCACGTCATCTCACCTGTAAAGACAAGGAAGACAGTTATACTCTACGAGTTATACTTCATACGTCAGGCTGCGAGCAGCCGCGTCTAACAGCCTGGTTGATCAGTCCAGCAACCAGGAGGCCTGGTCGACGACCGGGCCGCGGGGACACTAAGCCCCGGAAGCACCTCAAGGTAACCTCAAGGTAAGGTAAGGTATTACCGTGACTGATCAAGGAAGCTGTTCCCAGATCCTATGTAAACACATCTTACAATATATGTATAATGAAAATGTCTTAAAAACTCAAATACTGCCCATATGAGAATGTATATAATATACCAAATCTATACTTATATCTCCGAAGGAATTTTTCAGTCTTACCTGGATTTTGCCTGGATAAAGTCCCCGAGTCCGGCCTGAGTCCAGGACCCGGATTCACGAAGCAGTTACGCAAGCACTTACGAACGTGTACATCTTTCCTCAATCTTTGACGGCTTTGGTTACATTTATTAAACAGTTTACAAGCATGAAAACTTGCCAATCAACTGTTGTTATTGTTATAAACAGCCTCCTGGTGCTTCCGAGCTCATTAACTGTTTAATAATTGTAAACAAAGCCGCCAAAGATTGAGAAAAGATGGACAGGTTCGTAAGTGCTTGCGTAACTGCTTCGTGAATCTGGGCCCAGGCTTGACTTGTGAGAGCTTGGTCCACCAGGCTGTTGGACCGCATAGAGAACCACTCTATCAGAGGCCCGAGACTGTTCAACACTCCCGCTACACATAAGGGGCCGCAGTGACGTTGTTCCTCGGGTATCACCGCAAGAAATCTTAAGATAACCACTACCAAACTCTCTTCCACCACCACGCACACTTATGACAACCCGTCCTCGACTCAAAGTCCATTCCATCCAGCGGTCGACCCCACAGACGCATTCATAAATTTTAACATGCTGTTCATTCAAAACAGGAATTTTCTCAAATATAAATTAATATTATAATATATTAGCATATTATGCATATATAGGCATAGGTTAGGTTAGGTGTTTAGGTTCTGTTGGCGATTATTTGTAGTACGTGGGTGAAGCATTTACAGCGTTGTGGTTCGAACACAAGTCGTTAGTGAAGCACTTGTTCCGGAAGTGTTCGAACGTCAGCAGTTGTGAGTCTTGTGTAAACCGTTTTTCATTTATAAACAGCTGGGGGTTTGGCGGGTGCATGGAATCACTTTTGGATCTTTGTTTGGAGGACGGGCTGGGTTCGAACACAAGTCGTCAGTGAAGCACTTGTTCCGGAAGTGTTCGAACGTCATCAGTTGTGAGTCGTGTGTAAACCGTTTTTCATTCATAAACAGCTGGGGGTTTGGCGGGTGGATGGAATGGTCTTTGGGTCTTTGGAGGACGGGCTTCCGTCAACCACCACGACCACAACCACAACCACCACACACACTCTCGTGACAACTGTAAAAGAGCAATAATTACGACCTTAAAGATACCTTAAACCCCAACAGCCATTAAACTGTGGACTTAAGCATGGAAAAAGGAATCTTATAGACAAGACGTTATTTCACCTCACTAAAACCACCTTTAACTTTGTCCATGAGACAGAGGGGACAAAGTTACCTCAGGTGTTGTGAGGGGAAGTTAGGGGAAGTGATGGGACGAAGAGGCTCTCATACAGCCTCTCGTGTTTACAAGAGAGGAAGAGAACGCTGCTCTAACAACCAGAGCAGTTGAGCCTCTATTTTAGGTACTAACGGGGCTCTATATGTGTGAGTACTTAAAGAGGACTGTGGAGGCTCTATTCTTGAAGCGACCAGCTCCCACAGGGTGGGTATGGGGTGCATAATAATAAATCAATGCATTATTGATTGATTGATTGAGTCAATCAGTCACTCCACCATGGTACGTGGCCTGGCCATCCATGGCCACCTCTCCTGCTGGCCCTCCACAGTATATAACTCTTACGGGATCACCATAGCCCGTGCTACATGGACACTTCGTTCTGAGTAGCTATATCTAAAACAACAACAACACCTGGAGCATACCTAGACAGGGTTTCGAGAGGTCTTCTACTCCCTGAGCCCGACCTTAGAGCCCGGCCTGCTTGATACCTGTTAGAGCCGGATAAGCTTGATACCTGCAAGGGCTTAGAGCCGGATAAGCTTGATACCTGCAAGGGCTTAGAGCCGGATAAGCTTGATACCTGCAAGGGCTTAGAGCCGGATAAGACCCATCCTTACACCCTCGAAGTGGCCCAGAAGGCATAGAAAAATCCGTATAGGCTTGTCGAGCCTGACTCCAGGTCGGGCTCGGGGAGTAGAAGAACTTCAGAACAATGCCTCGGGCTCCGATAGACACGTTTTCTCAACTTCCCAAGCAAGTCCCAAGCAAGTCCCAAGTCCCCCCTCCAAGTCCCAAGAACATTTGACAGTTAATCCGCGCAGCAGAAATCCTCTATACCACTCGCCATAGACTCGCGGAAGCGATACCTTACCTTGAGGTTACCTTGAGGTGCTTCCGGGGCTTAGCGTCCCCGCGGCCCGGTCGTCGACCAGGCCTCCTGGTTGCCGGAGGCCTGGTCGGATAGGATACCCAAGACAATTCCCGCTAATTATACGCAAAAGAAGCAAAACAAATGAACGAGAGTTGACTGACTATTTTTCTCCCTGCTAAAGCTGCGACAATATTTACTAGAAGAACAGAATTTCATTAGCATGGAAAATGTCGAGATTTTTACGAAATGAGTGATGCTCGGTTGAAATTGAATTGTGACGTCAGAAGTGGGAGAGAAGGGGAGGGAGGGTAGAGATGGAGGGGGAGGATGGAAGGGGGAGCTGAGAGGATAGGGGAGGGATTTTTAAAATATAGCTGGGAATGGAATGGTAGTAGTGAGAAAGTAAAGAAAATAGGAAAGGCTTGGCTTATGTGAGTTTGGTCCACCAGGCTGTTGCTTGCAGCGGCCCGCATGCCCACATATCCACCACATGTGGGTATGTGGGTATGTGGGCCTGCGGGCCGCGCCAAGCAACAGCCCGTTGGATCAAGTTATCACAAGTCGAGTCTGGTCGCGGGCCGGGCTTGGGGAGTAGAAGAACTCCCAGAACTCTCTCCAGGTATATGCCCAAATGAGCCACAGAGACATTAGATTCTTTTTCAGTATTAGAGTAGTTTCCAAAAGGAATGCATTAGGCAGTGATGTGGTGGAGGCTGACTCCATACACAGTTTCAAATGTAGATATGATAGAGCCCAATAGGCTCAGGAACCTGTACACCAGTTGATTGACGGTTGAGAGGCGGGACCAAAGAGCCAGAGCTCAACCCCCGCAAACACAACTAGGTGAGTACACACCCGCGCACACACACACACACACACACACACACACACACACACACACACACACACACACACACACACACACGGCCGTTAAATTCCATCTTGAGGTTATCTTGAGATGATTTCGGGGCTTTAGTGTCCCCGCGGCCCGGTCCTCGACCAGGCCTCCACCCCCAGGAAGCAGCCCGTGACAGCTGACTAACACCCAGGTACCTATTTTACTGCTAGGTAACAGGGACATAGAGTGAAAGAAACTCTGCCCATTGTTTCTCGCCAGCGCCCGGGATCGAACCCGGGACCACAGGATCACAAGCCCAGTGTGCTGTCCGCTCGGCCGACCGGCTCCCTAACAATAAATCGAAACCAAGAAACTTACTAAATACAATTCAGAATAATTACCACGAATCTCTAAAACAGATTCCAGCTCTGATAAGATTGAAAGGAAGATCTTCCAGACTATTATTATTTCCAGGAAGCATTTTCCTGGAAAACCAACGTTGAGAAGCTTTCGAAAGACGTGTATTTGGAGACAATGAGGCCACTGGACCCTAGTTTCCATTTAGCTAGTTTGAAAGGTAAATTGTACATTATAATTTCGTTGTCACCATTTGGCTGACATGGGCTGTCAATTCCACGGCTGGACCTAGTGGTGCCAGCTGTCTGCTTTGGGATTATATTGGAACCTGGAATATTTTTTGCATCACACACACACACACAGAAGAGTTAGGGGGGGACATGATCACCACATTCAAGATTCTCAAGGGAATCGACAGGGTTGATAAAGACAGGTTATTTAACACAAGAGGCACACGCACAAGGGGACACAGGGGGAAACTGAGTGCCCAAATGAGCCATAGAGACGTTAGAAAGAATTTTTTCAGTGTCAGAGTAGTAGACAAATGGAATGCATTAGGAAGTAATGTGGTGGAGGCTGACTCCATACACAGTTTCAAGTGTAGATATGATAGAGCCCGATAGGCTCAGGAATCTGTACACCTGTTGATTGACGGTTGAGAGGAGGGACCAAAGAGCCAGAGCTCACCCCCGCAAGCACAACTAGGTAAGTACACACACATACACACACACACACTGGTGGGACGCGAACAAGGGGACACAGGTGGAAACTGAGTACCCAAATGAGCCACAGAGACGTTAGAAATAACTTTTTCAGTGTCAGAGTAGTTAACAGGTGGAATGCATTAGACAGTGATGTGGTGGAGGCTGACTCCATACACAGTTTCAAATGTAGATATGATAGAGCCCAACAGGCTCTACCATTAGCCAGAGCCATTAGCCAAGCAGGGAAACAGCTGTAGCGAGGGTACCCTTAAAGAGCTGTAGAGACGCGCCCTCTCCAGTATAGTTCTTCAATACTTTGTGAAAAGTTGGAGTTTGGGGAGGGGCGGGAATCTTGGGTTGGGGTGGCTTGGGGGGGGGGGGGGAATGAGTCATGTAGGTAAGGCAAGGGGATGGGGGGTCGAGTCAGGTGGGTAAGTCAAGGGTAGGGAAGGTTCAAGGCCTACCTTATATTCCTCACATTCCTCCATTACGGATTTATTGCATCGGGATCTTGATTTATATAATTCACATCCTATTCTCTCTCTCTCTCTCTCTCTCTCTCTCTCTCTCTCTCTCTCTCTCTCTCTCTCTCTCTCCCTCCCTCTCCCCGTCCCTCTCTCTTACCCTTCCACGTGCTAATGGCCGCTTTCAGCGAGAGGTGAGAGGCAGTAATTGGCAAGATCCAGTTCGTAATTACAGAAACTGTGTTATGAATACACGTTTATCGATTTTGTTTTCAATGGTAGAATGAGGGGAGAGAGGGGGGGGGGAGGAGGGGAGAAGAATGAGGGAGGAGGAGGAGGAGGAGGGGAAGAATGAGACCCCAAGAGCTATTGCAGGTATACCTTGAGGTAGAGTGGCCGAGTATACATAAGATATTACATTTATACCTTGTCAAAAGAGGGGCTGAGGTATACCTCATCTCAAAAGACTACAATATACCTCTGGTCTACTGTCCTTGCAAGTACGGTATACTGTATACTTCCTCTATGGTAGTACAGTATACCTTCAACATTTATCTCCTCCTCATATGAGACATAGACAAGGATACAAACTACAGTATTGTATCATCACCTCCAGATAACACTCGGATTTTCACTCGGACAATAAAGAAAATGTTGTCTACCAAAAATAATACAGTTGAGATATCTATATATATAAATATCTATCTATATATAAAAATATCTATCTATATATAAAAATATCTATCTATATATAAAAATATCTATACAAAAACAACTTAAAAACGCAGTAGAGTCGCACAATTGAAAGATAAAACAAGGTAAAAGATTTAAGCATAAGTATTTCTGAAGATTGTATTGTATTTTTAAAGAATACAAGTCAGATAATACAATTGAGAATTAACGTGTATACACCTTTTTGATGAGGCGACCAGAAGCATCTTCAGCTGTACAAATTTCTCACAGACATTCTGGAAAAAGATGAAAAATGCCGTCTGGAAAACTGGAACCCCCCCCCCCATCTCCCCTTTTAAAGACGTTCCGTCCGTGCTCTAAAGATATAACAGCCATTGACCTCCTGGTTCCAGGAAGTGTATGGCCCTCCCTTATAGAGCGTGACACTCTCCTGGAAAAGATGTTACTGCTCCCTGGAGATATATATGGCTTCCCGTATGGCACTGTGTCAGCAACTGAGCTTCCTGGAACACCACGGTCGAAGTCCCTGTGCTTCCTCGAAGGAATATTTAAGATCTATTCCAGCCGCTGTTTAGATCTCTTTAGAAAGGAGTTCCAGGAGTCCGACGTTCAATGAGAATGAATTACTTGCTGTAGATGAGTCTTCCATAGTTCCCGGCTGGCTAATGATCAGGGCAGCTCCCGTCGAAGTCCCTGTGCTTCCTCGAAGGAATATTTAAGATCTATTCCAGCCGCTGTTTAGATCTCTTTAGAAAGGAGTTCCAGGAGTCCGACGTTCAATGAGAATGAATTACTTGCTGTAGATGAGTCTTCCGTAGTTCCCGGCTGGTTAATGATGCCTGTGTGACTGTTCTTGTGGGTCAGGGCAGCTCCCTGAATGAGAAGTCATTTGCGATAGAATTGAATGCGATTTGTGGTATTTGATACTACACTATGGTACTGCTGAGACTATTTGGTTGATCCTCTTTTAGTTTTCAATTATTTATTGTTTTGTTCTTGTGTTGATATCTGGAGTTTATACCGATGGCTATCAACCAGGAGGTCTGGTTTAGGGTTATCTTGAGGTTATCTTGAGATGATTTCGGGGCTTTAGTGTCCCCGCGGCCCGGTCCTCGACCAGGCCTTCACCCCCAGGAAGCAGCCCGTGACAGCTGACTAACACCCAGGTACCTATTTTACTGCTAGGTAACAGGGGCATAGGGTGAAAGAAACTCTGCCCATTGTTTCTCGCCGGCGCCTGGGATCGAACCCGGGACCACAGGATCACAAGTCCAGCGTGCTGTCCGCTCGGCCGACCGGCTCCAGGGTAGGGGGGTAGAAATAGCCTAAGCTACTCTATCCCTTTGAGATGTATTTTTTTTTCTTGTCTCAATAAACTTACTTGAACTTGAACTTGAAGGAGTTCTGGTCAGAGACCGGGCCGCGGGACCATGACGTGACCATGTCTTCGTCCAACACGAAGATATGGTTCATTTTTCCTCGCAACTCATGCCTCTCAAGTCTGGAACTAGTATGCCGGTATATCTTCGGAATTCTCCACACTGGCGCCGTGCCCTCCACCACTGGTCTGACATGTGTGGGGTATACCTGGTTGATACCTGGTTGATGGGGGTTCTGGGAGTTCTTCAACTCCCCAAACCCGGCAAGGTTCTGAATGGTTGCGCATTCAGATTGCTAAAGACAGATCTTATATGTGCAACTCATCGCGCCCCGGTGATGATATCCGTTTGATTTTGGTATCGGGTTTACCTGTAAACGACGTTTTAGAGTTGATATATTGTTATCTTGGAAGAGTTTCTTATCCCATTTAATACCGTATCCAACCTGCTGTTCCTTAGCAAGTCTAGTAGTCATTTTGTACAATGAGAGAATATCTTTTCCTCTTGGAAGACCTCTTGGAAGATCCTTTGCATATATTAAGGAAGCAGGTCATATTCCTGCCCCCCAAAGGGTCTAAGATGGTGACATCTCGCCACTTTGAAATCTGTATTCAGTGACTGGGTCGTCGGTTGCTTGGATACGCTCTCTGGCACTGTGGCACCTTGTGTGGCACTGTTACCTGCTTCTTCAACTGGAGTTCTGGTCTGCTGCCGGTGATAGAATGTTTATAAGGCAAGGTTAACCTTGCCTGAACCTGGGTGAGTGTTTGTTTTCCTGTCTGTCTGTCTGTCTGTCTGTCTGTCTGTCTGTCTGTCTGGCTGGCTGGCTGGCTGGCTGGCTGGCTGTCTGTCTGTCTGTCTGTCTGTCTGTCTGTCTGTCTGTCTGTCTGTCTGGCTGGCTGCCTGTCTGCCTGTCTGTCTGTCTGCCTGTCTGTCTGCCTGCCTGTCTGCCTGTCTGTCTGTCTGTCTGTCTGTCTGTCTGTCTGTCTGTCTGCCTGTCTGCCTGCCTGGCTGGCTGTCTGTCTGGCTGCCTGTCTGTCTGCCTGCCTGGCTGCCTGTCTGTCTGTCTGTCTGTCTGTCTGTCTGTCTGTCTGTCTGTCTGCCTGCCTGCCTGCCTGCCTGCCTGCCTGCCTGCCTGCCTGCCTGCCTGCCTGCCTGCCTACCTACCTACCTACCTACCTACCTACCAACCTACCTACCTACCTACCTACCTACCTACCTACCTACCTACCTACCTACCTACCTACCTACCTACCTACCTACCTACCTACCTACCTACCTACCACTCTCTCCTTGTATGTGTAACTTATCCCTCTGCCTCCCTCCTCACAACATCTTGTCGCAAGATAAAAGCCTGAGGAGTCCCTTACTCCAGGGAGGAAAATGGAGTGCATGGCTCCAGCGTAGTAAGTTTGGTAGTGCTCCAGCTCCTTGCCTCAGGCTCGCCCCTGGCCGGACTCAGTTAACACAATTCCTCTCACTACTCCTTCTCACATTTGAAGTAACAGAATTTGCATCTCTTTGTCTTGGGAATGATATTATATTTTTGCCGAGTGCTTTGGGAGAGGGGGAGGGGGGTGGGGGAGGGGGGTGGGGGAGGTGGGAGGGGGGGTTGGGGCAGGGGGGATCTCTCTCTCTCTCTCTCTCTCTCTCTCTCTCTCTCTCTCTCTCTCTCTCTCTCTCTCTCTCTCTCTCTCTCTCTCTCTCTCACAGATTTAAGCTTGGTCTGGGGCATACCTGGAGGCCATACCTCGAGTATACCTGTATCAAACATACCTGGTCGAGGTCTTATAATCTCCCCCCCCCTCCTCAAACCTCTTTTTTGCCTAGCTTATACCTGTGTCTTTCTCGTTTCTTGAGGTTATCTTGAGATGATTTTGGGGCTTTAGTATCCCCGCCGCCCGGTCCTCGACCAGGCCTCCACCCCCAGGAAGCAGCCCGTGACAGCTGACTAACACCCAGGTACCTATTTTACTGCTAGGTAACAGGGGCATAGGGTGAAAGAAACTCTGCCCATTGTTTCTCGCCCGGGATCGAACCCGGGACCACAGGATCACAAATACAGTGTGCTGTCCGCTCGGCCGACCGGCTCCAATACACACACACTAATACACATTAGTTAATGTGTATTAATGTGTTCGAACCTACGCCTGGGGTGTTCCCAGATGCACTCTGTGCTCTGTTGTGATTTGGCTCGACGGGTTGACGGAGAAGATGTCTCATGCACTTGGACCATCGGGGATCGAACGCAGACCCGCAAGAAGCTAGGCCGTCGCTGCCCCGACCAGTCCACCAAGTGGATAGATGACAAATAGAGCCCAAACCCCTTGAATCATACCTGGAGCGTACCTGTATAGGGTTTCGGGAGGTCTTCTACTCCCCCCGAGCCCAAGCCTGAGGCCAGGCTTGACATGATAACTTGATCCACCAGGCTGTTGCTTGTAGCAGCCCGCAGGCCCACATATCCACCACAGCCAAGGGAATAGATTATCATTCCTGATTCTATTCCCCCCCTTTCCCATCTGTTCCCTTTGACACAGCCATTGACCCTTCCCCTCCCTCCCTTTCCCATCTCTCCCGTCACACATCCCTCCCCCGTTCCTGTGGCCCAATCGTCTCTACGGACTAGGCACCACACACGACATTTGGCCGCTGACGCTGTTTACAAAAATACAATTAACAGTGTGAATTACGCATCACGACAGAGGGGGGGGGGAAGTGTCAGTATGGGGAGGAGGGTAAGGGAAGGGTAGGAAGGGAAGGAGGAGGGTAGAGGGAGGGTAGGAAGGGAAGGAGGAGGGTAAGGGAAGGGTAGGAAGGGGAGGAGGAGGGTAGGAAGGGAAGGAGGAGGGTAAGGGAGGGTAGGAAGGGGAGGAGGAGGGTAGGGGAGTGTAGGAAGGGAAGGAGGAGGGTAAGGGAGGGTAGGAAGGGAAGGAGGAGGGTAGGGGAGGGGAGGAAGTGAAGGAGTTTTTTTTTTGGGGGGGGGGAGTAAAGAGGAAGGAGAGGCATAGGTGAAGGGAAGTATAGAAGTGGGAAATACAGTGAGAGGTATGAAAGCAGGCGGGCTGTCCGCCTTGCTGACACCATGTGTGGGTGTTGGCAGCTAAGCTAAGCTGGCTCCCTCTTGTCAGGGAGCTGTGAGTGTGTGAGAGGTTCTTCACATGTGTTTCACCATATGTGGATGTCTATAGATGAATACTGTGTAGCATTCATTTATACACACTCCGATGCTTCCACACATGTTGTTCTGTTTAAGGCTCTTTATTGTATTATTATTATTTATCGAGTTGTCATACATACACATATATGAACTGTTCATATATACACATATATAACGCATCCGGGGATGTCTATGATGTCTAGGGAGCCGGTCGGCCGAGCGGACAGCACGCTGGACTTGTGATCCTGTGGTCCTGGGTTCGATCCAGGGCGCCGGCGAGAAACAATGGGCAGAGTTTCTTTCACCCTATGCCCCTGTTACCTAGTAGTAAAATAGGTACCTGGGTGTTAGTCAGCTGTCACGGGCTGCTTCCTGGGGGTGGAGGCCTGGTCGAGGACCGGGCCGCGGGGACACTAAAAAGCCCCGAAATCATCTCAAGATAACCTCAAGAAGATGTCAGGCTTCCAAACCGGTGCAGCATACACTAACCCTATCTTGAGTTATCTTGAGATGATTTCGGGGCTTTAGTGTCCCCGAAAAACGTCCCTAGGGAAACGTATATATGTGTAGGGGAGGATAGAGGTGTTAGGGAGGCTAGGTGAACAGCAAACCTTACCTTCTTTACCTTTATAAGTAGGTAAATGGGGATTTAGGAAAATCCCCATTTCTCTCTCTCTCTCAGGGTACCTATTGCACCTCAGCTTTCATCCCAATTTTTTCCCCTCTATTTGGCATCGCCTCCCCTCACTCCCCTACCGTCATCTCCTGTCTTTCAGGTTCCCAATCCGTCCGTCTAGCCCCTGCGTCCCCTTCGTCCCCTCCGCCCGCGGGGATAATTGAATATGAAACTTTGATTGACTCATCTGTCAGAGTGCCGCGGCTAACCTCCACAACGCCTTGTGGATGACTCCGGATGGCGTCGAGGAGCACCTCTTGCAAACACATTTGGATGATGTTTGAGCATTAGCGAGGTGTGTGTGTGTGTGTGTGTGTGTGTGTGTGTGTGTGTGTGTGTGTGTGTGTGTGTGTGTGTGTGTGTGTGTGTGTGTGTGTGTGTGTGTCTTGCCATGTCTCCAAGGTGGCTCCTTCTCATCTCTGGATGATGAGGTCGCCCCCAGTCACACGATCACCATCAACAATGCTCCCTGATGAATTAACGATGAATCGACGTTAATTCTTCGTTGAGGGAGCTGATTGGGCTTCATCGTTTGGCCCCCAACGTTTCCTCTTGCATAGTGAAGATCAGGTATTGTGAGCCTTATACTGGAGTCTTGCTGGAGCCTTGCAAGAGCCCTTGGAAGAGGCTTGCAAGAGCCTTGCCAGAGCCTTGCCAGAGACTTGCCAGAGCCTTCCAAGAGCCTTGCCACCGGCAACGCTTGTCCCAGGACATCCCAATAAAGGTACTGAGGGAGTAGCGTAAGAAAGCGTATTGAAGATCCTTCAAGATCCTTTCACGATTAAAGATGTGTGGGCTAAGTTTTAGGTGAATACACACACACACACATACACACACACACACACACACACACACACACACACACACACACACACACACACACACACACACACACACACACACACACACACACACACACACATACACCATCATCATCATCACCTCCTTCCCTCCACCATTCACAGCCCAAACATCACCATAATGGCTTCAAAACTGGCAAAACGGACGCCCTTGTAAAGAGGGGAAACGCGAACGTAAAATATAGTTGAGAAGACTGACTGAATCCCCTCGGGTTGATGGTGAGGGGAAAGATGGTGATAGGGGGTGAAGATGGTGAGGGGGAAGATGGTGATAGGGGGTGAAGATGGTGAGGGGGGAATGATGTGAGAAGGGGAGGATAAGAAGGTGAATGAATGAGGAAGAGGGGAAAAGGGTAGTAGAAAGAGGGAAGGAGGGATGTAACGCAGAGAACAAGGGGACGAGGTATAGTGAATGAACAGAAGAGCTGGAAGAGACTGCAAGAAAAGGGAGAAAGGGTCGTAGATGATGGATTACGAGAACTTTCAAATCCAGGGATCCCATCACAATGGTTGTACTCTTCAAATCCCTTGTCCCGTCTCGAGTACTGCACAGTACTCACTTCCCCCTTCAGAGCAGGAGAGATTGCTGAAATAGAGGGAATACAGAGAACATATACGGCACGATAATAGTGCCGTATAATATAATGCCTATATATGATAATATATGCCTAATACGGCATAGACGCGATAAAACACCTAAATTATTGGGATCGTCTCAAAGCTCTCCAAATGTACTCTGCTTGGGAAATAGAACTCCCAGAACCCCTTCAAGCAGGTATCAAGCAGGTATCACGCAGGCATCAAGCAGGGGTGGTACCTGATCTAGCTCATTCACAGCATTGCTTATTTCTGCCCTCCAGAATTTTTAGGCCTATTGCTTTATTTATTTGTCCCCCTCCCCCTATTGTTAGGCCTACTCTGTTGGTCTCCCCTGGTGTACGGCAGCCAGGCCTCTCTGTTGACATCGTTCGTTCGAATTCATCGTTCGAATTCATCGTTCGAATTCATCGTTCGAATTCACTGTCCGAACAATATCTGGACCCAAGTTCCTACCTGCCTTAGGATTTGGTGAAAAGAATCTCATTCTTAAAGAACATAATCTCATTCTTTGCGGATCATATCGCTGCTTATATGAAGATAATTCTTGCTATATTCATCCTATATATCATCCTATATCATCCTCATCCCAGTCTTTAGGGGTCTTTAGGCCGTTTCAAAACTGTAAATATAACCCCCCCCCCCCTAAATCATCAATCAATTCATCATTACAAGGTAACCCTGTAACCCCCCCCCCCCCCCTAGGAATCAATGCAAGGGATGAATCAGTGAAATATGGATATAAATTTTTTTCAGATGTGACAGGAAACACAGCCGAGAGGGTGCTGGGTTATAGCTCGTTCATCAGAGAGAGAGAGACACACAGGCTCGATCTGTGATAACTTGGTCCAACAGGCTGGTGCTTGGAGCGGCTGCCCGCCTGCACGCACACACACTCACACACACACGCGCGTGCGTGTAGCTCTCACAATGTTATCAATTCAACTGGTGTAAAATGGTTCTAGCAATAACTGAAGATTAGTTATGAATGGTGAGGACAGGAGGATAATTTCAAGAAAGATTTACACACACCCACGCACGCACGCACGCACACACACACACACACGCACACACACACACACACACACACACACACACGCACACACACACACACACACACACACACACACACACACACACACACACACACACACACACACACACACACACACACACACACACTAGACAAGCTGAAGGAATGGTCGAACAAATGGTTGTTAGAGTTTAACCCAACCAAATGTAATGTAATGAAGATAGGTGTAGGGAGCAGGAGGCCAGATACAAGGTATCATCTGGGAGAGGAAATTCTTCAGGAGTCAGAGAAGGAAAAAGACTTGGGGGTTGATATCACGCCAGACCTGTCTCCTGCAGCACATATCAAGCGGATAACATCAGCGGCATATGCCAGGCTGGCCAACATACGAACGGCATTCAGAAACTTGTGTAAAGAATCATTCAGAACTTTGTATACCACATATGTCAGGCCAATCCTGGAGTATGCAGCCCCAGCATGGAGTCCATATCTAGACAAGGATAAGACTAAACTGGAAAAGGTTCAAAGGTTTGCCACCAGACTAGTACCCGAGCTGAGAGGTATGAGCTACGAGGAGAGACTACGGGAATTAAACCTCACTTCGCTGGAAGACAGAAGAGTTAGGGGGGACATGATCACCACATTCAAGATTCTGAAGGGGATTGATAGGGTAGATAAAGACAGTCTATTTAACACAAGGGGAACACGCACAAGGGGACACAGGTGGAAACTGAGTGCCCAAATGAGCCACAGAGATATTAGAAAGAACTTTTTTAGTGTCAGAGTGGTTGACAAATGGAATGCATTAGGAGGTGATGTGGTGGAGGCTCACTCCATACACAGTTTCAAGTGTAGATATGACAGAGCCCGATAGGCTCAGGAATCTGTACACCTGTTGATTGACGGTTGAGAGGCGGGACCAAAGAGCCAGAGCTCAACCCCCGCAAACACAACTAGGTGAGTACAACTAGGTGAGTACACACACACACACACACACACACACACACACACACACACACACACACACACACACACACACACACACACACACACACACACACACACACACACACTGCAAGGTTGCCATTGCATGCCTGTGGCCCTCTGTCGGTCGGCCGAGCGGACAGCACGCTGGACTTGTGATCCTGTGGTCCTGGGTTCGATCCCAGGCGCCGGCGAGAAACAATGGACAGAGTTTCTTTCACCCTATGCCCCTGTTACCTAGCAGTAAAAAAGGTACCTGGGAGTTAGTCAGCTGTCACGGGCTGCTTCCTGGGGGGTGGAAGCCTGGTTGAGGACCGGGCCGCGGGGACACTAAAAGCCCCGAAATCATCTCAAGATAACTTCTGTGGCTTTCAATCATAATAACGCTACCTCCCCGGTTCGATGCTTCAGGTTCACCTGTAGTTTACCTGCAGTGGGTCTCTAGAGTTGTCCTACTCCCCAAGCCCAAGCTTATCTTCTAATAACATTGAACAAGTTCTTTAACCTTAACAATTTAATTGAACAAATCCACAAGGGGCCGTGATGAAGATTCGAACTTACGTACGGGATATTCCCAACTGTGCCTTAAGTCAGCCCTTGTGGCTTTGTTCATATCTCAAACTATTGTGATGTTTGTATCTTAAGAATTCAACTTCAGTCTTTCTTTATTTTTTTTTTTTTAATACAAGGAGCCAACGCGGTTGGGGAAGTTGCTCCAAAAGGTGTTCAGTATAGCGAGGGTGAGGAGGCATGGAGGTCTAAGGTCGCTGTATAAAGGTGAAGGTTGAGAGGTCGCTTAATCAAGGCTACGCTAGCGGAGGCTGAGCTCTGACAACTTTAAATTATTTGATTAACTTGAACATTTCTTAAAACATTTCTTGCCAAGGAGAGAGAGAGAGAGAGAGAGAGAGAGAGAGAGAGAGAGAGAGAGAGAGAGAGAGAGAGAGAGAGAGAGAGAGAGAGAGAGAGAGAGAGAGAGAGAGAGAGAGACAGAGAGACAGAGAGAGAGACAGAGAGACAGAGAGAGAGAGAGAGAGAGAGAGAGAGAGAGAGAGAGAGAGAGAGAGAGAGAGAGAGAGAGAGAGAGAGAGAGAGAGAGAGAGAGAGAGAGAGAGACAGACAGAGAGACAGAGTGAAACAGAGACAGAGAGACAGACAGACAGACAGAGTGAAACAGAGAGACAGAGAGAGAGACAGACAGACAGCAAAACACAAAAATCACCAAACTGTCCCTCAAGATAAACCTGGCTCTTAAAACAACACACCCACACACACCCTACCCAGCACATGTGTACCCAGCACACCTGCCAATACCACACCTGCAGAGACAGGAAAAACAAACCCACAAAACTCCATTAACAGAAACCCAACAACAAATCATTGCAGTAATTGCAAGACGTTATTGCAAGGTACAGAAGCACATCACTCTAAGGTTGTAGAGTGATGTGCTGGGATGCACACAATGCAAATTCCTCCTCACAGGAATGTAACTTTTCAAGCAAGATTTTGATGTGAGGCATTGAGGCAGGCCATCTGAGAGGCAGGCCATCTGAGAGGCAGGCCATCTGAGAGGCAGGTCATCTGAGAGGCAGGCCATCTGAGAGGCAGGCCATCTGAGAGGCAGGTCATCTGAGAGGCAGGTCATCTGAGAGGCAGGCCATCTGAGAGGCAGGCCATCTGAGAGGCAGGCCATCTGTGAGGCAGGCCATCTGAGAGGCAGGCCATCTGAGAGGCAGGCCATCTGAGAGGCAGGCCATCTGAGAGGCAGGCCATCTGAGAGGCAGGCCATCTGAGAGGCAGGTCATCTGAGAGGCAGGCCATCTGAGAGGCAGGCCATCTGAGAGGCAGGCCATCTGAGAGGCAGGCCATCTGAGAGGCAGGTCATCTGAGAGGCAGGCCATCTGAGAGGCAGGCCATCTGAGAGGCAGGCCATCTGAGAGGCAGGTCATCTGAGAGGCAGGCCATCTGAGAGGCAGGTCATCTGAGAGGCAGGCCATCTGAGAGGCAGGCCATCTGAGAAGCAGGTCATCTGAGAGGCAGGCCATCTGAGAGGCAGGTCATCTGAGAGGCAGGCCATCTGAGAGGCAGGCCATCTGAGAGGCAGGTCATCTGAGAGGCAGGCCATCTGAGAGGCAGGTCATCTGAGAGGCAGGCCATCTGAGAGGCAGGTCATCTGAGAGGCAGGTCATCTGAGAGGCAGGCCATCTGAGAGGCAGACAATTAGGTAGGCAGTCAATAAGGCAGATAATTAGGTAAACAAACAGTGGAACAGACAAATAGGTAGACAAATAGGTAGACAAATAGGTAGACAAATAGGTAGACAAATAGGTAGACAAATAGGTAGACAAATAGGTAGACAAATAGGTAGACAAATAGGTAGACAAATAGGTAGACAAATAGGAAGCAGAGAAAAAAAACTAAGAAAAATCTGACTTTTCAATTTTTTCCCCAGATTCTTTTGTAAATTTCCCTAGATTCTTCCCCAGAATTCCCTAGATTCTTTCGCAAATTTCCCAAGATTCTTTCCCAGATTTCCCTACATGTCCTGGCAGGGGTGACACCCCCTGAAGCAATGGGCAGCCCTCACTAACAGTTTGATTGAACGAGGGAGAGGACGTAGAAAGAGAGAACAATAGGGGAAAGAGGAAATAGCAAATGAAGATAGCAACTGAAAAATATATATTGACTAAATTTTGATAATAAACATATATTCTAACCACCCAATCAGCAGCAAGCCACCAATCCCCAATCAGACAACCAAATCAACATTCGCCAATCACATAACAATACCCCACTCCTCTCCAAGGAACCAATCTGTATATTGACCAATTGTATACTACCCCCCACCCCCCACCCTACCTAGGACCAATCACCAATCAGGCGATAACGATCTCGTTATCATATAATTACGCAGCCAAACATATCGACTTTCTCTGCATCCTCTTGGGTAAATACTTCCTTCCCAATGGCCGTCATTAACGAGACGAGAGAGAGAGAGTTTTCAAGGAGGTTTCCATCGAGACTTCGAATCAAATTGTGTTGTCTTATTTTTTGTTATTCTTTATAGGGGGGTTTAGTAGGGCATGTCTTAAGTTCTGATGAGGGAGGAGGATCTGATCTGATCTGACCTGACCTGACCTGACCTGACTTGACCTGATCTGACCTGACCTGACTTGACCTGATCTGATCTGACCTGACCTGACCTGATCTGACCTGACCTGACCTGATCTGATCTGACCTTATCTGACCTGACCTGACCTGACCTGATCTGACCTGATCTGATCTGACCTGACCTGACCTAACTTAACTTAACCTGACCTAACTTAACTTAACTTAACCTAACTTAACCTAACCAAACCTAACCTAACCTAACCTTACCTGACCTAACCTAATCTAACGTAACCTTACCTAACCTAACCTTACCTGACCTGACCTAACCTAACCTAACCTAACCAAACCTAACCTAACCTAACCTTACCTAACCTAACCTTACCTAACCTAACCTAACCTTACCTAACCTTACAAAACCTTACCTAACCTTGATAAGGTTTGGAGCCGGTCGGCCGAGCGGACAGCACGCTGGACACGTGATCCTGTGCTCTCGGATTCGATCCCGGGCGCCGGCGAGAAACAATGGGCAGAGTTTCTTTCACCCTGATGCCCCTGTTACCTAGCAGTAAAATAGGTACCTGGGTGTTAGTCAGCTGTCACGGACTGCTTTCTTGGGGGTGGAGACCAGGTCGAGGACCGGGCCGCGGGGACACTAAAGCCCCGAAATCATCTCAAGATAACCTCAGTACGAGTTCCTCAGTTGGTGAGAAGTTAATTAATTGAGGTCCATCTCAAGAAAGTTTACCTGTGCTTACCTAGTTGGTTCGAGAGGTCAACTCCCTGCCTTTTGATCAGCGAGGCTGTTACTTGCAGCGGTCCGCATGTAGGGCGTCTCAGCCAATAGGCGCTCACCACTCCGACTCACCAGTACCTTGCTACCTTGAGGTGCTTCCGGGGCTTAGCGTCCCCGCGGCCCGGTCGTCGACCAGGCCTCCTGGTTGCTAGACTGATCAACCAGGCTGTTGGACGCGGCTGCTCGCAGCCTGACGTATGAGTCACAGTAGGTAAAGGTAGTAAGTTACCTATTAGGTAACAATCACAGCGGGTAAAGGTAAGGTTACCTTACCTTTATTACTACCTTAAGGACAAGCTGAAGACACCTTGACACAAACACACCTCCAATGGGGCATCTGATCAATCAGGCTGTCACGGATTGATCAGTCACAATCCCCTCCCTCCTACATCTTATGCATGCAGCTTCACCCAACAGTCTGGTTGAGGAGATGGTTAACCAGCCCCGACTGAGGTACGACCGCTGGGACATTGATCTTCGGAACCACCACAAGGAAGACTCAGGCTAAGATAAGGCAAGTTAAGGCAAGACAACGCAAGATAAGACAAGTTAAGGCAAGATGACGCAAGATAAGACAAGTTAAGGCAAGATGACGCAAGATAAGACAAGTTAAGGCAAGACGACGCAAGATAAGGCAAGTTAAGGCAAGACAACGCAAGATAAGACAAGTTAAGGTAAGACAACGCAAGACAACGCAAGATAAGGCAAGACAACGCAAGATAAGACAAGTTAAGGCAAGACGACGCAAGATAAGACAAGTTAAGGCAAGACAACGCAAGATAAGACAAGTTAAGGTAAGACGACGCAAGATAAGACAAGTTAAGGCAAGACAACGCAAGATAAGACAAGTTAAGGCAAGACGACGCAAGACAACGCAAGATAAGGCAAGACAACGCAAGATAAGACAAGTTAAGGCAAGTTAAGGCAAGACAACGCAAGATAAGACAAGTTAAGGCAAGACGACGCAAGATAAGACAAGTTAAGGCAAGACAACGCAAGATAAGACAAGTTAAGGCAAGACAACACAAGATAAGACAAGTTAAGGCAAGACAACACAAGATAAGACAAGTTAGGGTAAGACAACGCAAGATAAGGCAAGTTAAGGCAAGACAACGCAAGATAAGACAAGATAAGACGAGAGATAAGATAAGAAGGAACCGGTCAATAGAGGCAGGTCAATAGCCACGTGGAACTGAAGAGTGCCTACCTGAGCCACTAATTAGCTTGGTGTAGAGTTCCACATGAGAGGGGAAACTCGGGTTCCTATGTACACCACCACACACGTATACACACCTACATATGTACACATAGCAGTACCATCACTGGTAACAACAGTACCATCAACAGGAGCAACAGGACCCTCAACAGGACCATCACCAGGAGCATCAACAGGAGCAACAGGACCCTCAACAGGACCATCACCAGGAGCATCAACAGGAGCAACAGGACCCTCAACAGGACCATCACCAGGAGCATCAACAGGAGCAACAGGACCCTCAACAGGACCATCACCAGGAGCATCAACAGGAGCAACAGGACCATCAACAGGAGCAACAGGACCCTCAACAGGACCATCACCAGGAGCATCAACAGGAGCAACAGGACCATCAACAGGAACAACAAGACCAACAACAGGAACAACAGGACCATCACCAGGAACAACAGGACCATCACCAGGAACAACAGGAGCATCAACAGAAGCAACAGGAGCAACAGGACTGCCGGTGTGGTGCTGGACTGAGTTATACGGACAGTCAGACTTCAAAGGATCGCTGTATTAAATTAACTGGACGCTTGAGGGAGGGGTAGATTGGTGGACATCTGACTGTCTGATAGGGAAGGGGTGAAATGGGGAGGAAATGGGGGAGGAAATGGGTAAAGCGCTGCGTATGGGGAAGGAAGATAGGTACACAGACCTAATAGGGGTTTTTTCCGGATGGGGAGATGGGGAGTGATTATTTTGAGGTAAATAGGTAGCGAAAAGAGGCGTGATAGGGAAGGAGGTAGGTAGGTTAGCACCCTTATCTCCCCCCCCCCCACCCTGCCCATCATACCTTGAGGTGATTCCGGGGCTCAGCGACCCCGCGGCCCGGTCGCCGACCAGGCCTCCACCCCCAGGAAGCAGCCCGTGACAGCTGACTAACACCCAGGTACCTATTTTACTGCTAGGTAACAGGGGGGCATAGGCTGCAAGAAACCCTGCCCATTGTTTCTCGCCGGCGCCTGGGATCGAACCCGGAACCACAGGATCACAAGTCCAGCGTGCTGTCCGCTCGGCCGACCGGCCCCCTGGGTTCATCCACACCAACCCAATCACTCTCATTAGTGATTAGGATAGTGATTATGCATCCCCCTAAACTCCAATCACCAGGAGTTTAGCAGCAGATGACAGTCGAGAGGCGGGTCCCAAGAGCCGTAACTCAACCCCCCCGCAAGCACAACTAGGCGGGTACAAATTTATTTCCCCATAATAGGGCTGTAGAGTCTTTAGAGCCGCTGCTCTGGCTCTACACAAGCGACTATGGTACAATATTTTGGGTTGATATTTGATTCTGGAATCGTGATTCTGGCCCGCAGTGTGTTCAAAGCGGTCTGCATACCTGGAACATACCTGGAACATACCTGGAACATACCTGGAGAGGGTTTCAAGCGTTCTCCCCGAGCTCGGCCAGGGGGCCAGGCTCGACTTGTGCAAACAAATGACTCCTTAAGTCTGAAAATGACTCCTGAAGCCTGAAAATGACTCCTGAAGCCTGAAAATGGCGCCTGAAGTCTGAAAATGGCGCCTGAAGTCTGAAAATGGCTCCTGAAGTCTGAAAATGGCGCCTGAAGTCTGAAAATGACTCCTGAAGTCTGAAAATGACTCCTGAAGTCTGAAAATGACTCCTGAAGTCTGAAAATGGCGCCTGAAGTCTGAAATGACCCCTGAAGTCTGAAAATGGCGCCTGAAGTCTGAAATGACCCCTGAAGTCTGAAAATGGCGCCTGAAGTCTGAAATGACCCCTGAAGTCTGAAAATGGCGCCTGAAGTCTGAAAATGACTTCTGAAGTCTGAAAATGGAGCCTGAAGTCTGAAAATGACTCCTGAATTCTGAAAATGACTCCTGAAGTCTGAAAATGACTCCTGAAGTCTGAAAATGGCTCCTGAAGTCTGAAAATGACTCCTGAAGTCTGAAAATGACTCCTGAAGTCTGAAAATGACTCCTGAAGTCTGAAAATGACTCCTGAAGTCTCAAAAAATGACTCCTAAAGTCTCAAAAAATGACTCCTAAAGTCTCAAAAAATGACTCCTGAAGTCTGAAAATGACACCTGAAGTCTGAACAAATTACTCCTGAAGTCTGAAAATGACTCCTAAAGTCTGAAAATGACTCCTGAAGTCTGAAAATGACTCCTGAAGTCTGAAAATGACTCCTGAAGTCTCAAAGAATGACTCCTGAAGTCTGAACAAATTACTCCTGAAGTCTGAAAATGACTCCTGAAGTCTGAAAATGACTCCTAAAGTCTCAAAAAATGACTCCTGAAGTCTCAAAAAATGACTCCTGAAGTCTGAAAATGACTCATGAAGTCTGAAAATGACTCCTGAAGTCTCAAAGAATGACTCCTGAAGTCTGAACAAATGACTCCTGAAGTCTGAAAATGACTCCTGAAGTCTGAAAATGACTCCTGAAGTCTCAAAGAATGACTCCTGAAGTCTGAACAAATTACTCCTGAAGTCTGAAAATGACTCCTGAAGTCTGAAAATGACTCATGAAGTCTGAAAATGACTCCTGAAGTCTGAAAATGACTCCTGAAGTCTGAAAATGACTCCTGAAGTTTGAAAATGAGTCCTGAAGTCTGAACTTTACTGGCGGAGGACGCTACGATGCTGTCTACACCAGGTAGCCTCACCCTAGCCTCCTGGGTTACCCTAGCCTCCAGGGTTACCCTAGCCTCCTGGCTTACCCTAGCCTCCTGGGTTACCCTAGCCTCCTGGCGTACCCTAGCTTCCTGGGTTACCCTAGCCTCCTGGGTTACCCTAGCCTCCTGGGTTACCCTAGCCTCCTGGCTTACCCTAGCCTCCTGGGTTACCCTAGCCTCCTGGCTTACCCTAGCTTCCTGGGTTACTCTAGCCTCCTGGGTTACCCTAGCCTCCTGGGTTACCCTAGCCTCCTGGCTTACCTTAGCCTCCTGGCTTACCCTAGCCTCCTGGGTTACCCTAGCCTCCTGGCTTACCCTAGCCTCCTGGGTTACCCTAGCTTCCTGGGTTACTCTAGCCTCCTGGGTTACCCTAGCCTCCTGGCTTACCCTAGCCTCCTGGCTTACCCTAGCCTCCTGGCTTACCCTAGCCTCCTGGCTTACCCTAGCCTCCTGGCTTACCCTAGCCTCCTGGGTTACCCTAGCCTCCTGGGTTACCCTAGCCTCCTGGCTTACCCTAGCCTCTACGCGGCATCTGCCTCTCCCCCCTCCCCCTAAGACGCAAGAAGCCATCGACCAGATAACACCTTTAATGGACTCATAAAGTGGGGTTACCCATCTTATACGAGAGGATCCAAGCCAGTGGACCGAAGCCAGTGGACCGAAGCCAGGGTACCGAAGCCAGTGGACCGAAGCCAGTGGACCGAAGTCAGTGGACCGAAGCCAGGGTACCGAAGCCAGTGGACCGAAGCCAGTGGACCGAAGCCAGGGTACCGAAGCCAGTGGACCGAAGCCAGTGGACCGAAGCCAGTGGACCGAAGCCAGTGGACCGAAGCCAGGGGACCGAAGCCAGTGGACCGAAGCCAGGGGATCCAAGCCAGGGGGATCCGGAGCACAAAGGCCACCAAGTACCATTGGAAACCCTCCTAAGTTGACAAAAACCCCGCGACGACCCGCCATTCTTCAACTCATCAACCAGATGACAACCTCAGAAGGTGAGGTTGTCATCTGTCACCTCAACCTTGAGGTGACAGACGACAACCTCAAGGTAACCTCTCCATCCACCACTACTCTCCTTCCTACAACCCCCTCTCAACCCAGCAGACGAAGCCATGTTAGCCAGTTGACAGTCTAAGAGAAAGAGCTTTACGGCGCAGTAAATCAACTAGACACAGTAACTGGATGTTTAAGAGTACTCCAAGAATAGGTGAAGATGTCCCTCTCTATCCTTTTTCTAGCCATCTCCCTCTCCCTCTCTCTTCTCCTCCTTCAGTCTCTCCCTACCGGATCCCAATGTCTACCTCTCTCTCTCTCTCTCTCTCTCTCTCTCTCTCTCTCTCTCTCTCTCTCTCTCTCTCTCTCTCTCTCTCTCTCTCTCTCTCTCTCTCTCCCTCTCTCTCTCCCTCTCTCTCTCTCCCTCTCTCTCTCCCTCCCTCTCCCTCCCTCTCCCTCTCTCTCTCCCTCCCTCTCTCTCTCTCCCTCCCTCCCTCTCTCTCTCTCCCTCCCTCTCCCTCTCTCTCTCCCTCCCTCTCCCTCTCTCTCTCCCTCCCTCTCCCTCTCTCTCTCCCTCCCTCTCCCTCTCTCTCTCTCTCTCTCTCTCTCTCTCTCTCTCTCTCTCTCTCTCTCTCTCTCTCTCTCTCTCTCTCTCTCTCTCTCTCTCTCTCTCTCTCTCTCTCTCTCCCTCTCTCTCTCTCTCTCTCTCTCAAAGCAACTGGTAATTAGCGGTGTACTAACCTAGAGGTGCTTGCGGGGGTTGAGCTCTGGCTCTTTGGTCCCGCCTCTCAATTTAATTTTTTTTTTGGGGGGAGGGGGGAGTAAAGAGGAAGGAGAGGCATAGGTGAAGGGAAGTATAGAAGTGGGAAATACAGTGAGAGGTATGAAAGCAGGCGGGCTGTCCGCCTTGCTGACACGATGTGTGGGTGTTGGCAGCTAAGCTAAGCTGGCTCCCTCTTGTCAGGGAGCTGTGAGTGTGTGAGAGGTTCTTCACATGTCTCTCAACTGTCAATCAACTGTCAATCAACTGGTGAATGGCTGTATACGGGTTGAGGGGGGGGGGGGGAAGTGAGCTATAAACCCCAATTTCGATCTGTGCATTCGCATGCAAATGAGGCAGAGCCTTCGCAGAGATTCGTACGTCAGGTCCAACAGCCTGGTTGATCAGTCCAGCAACCCCCAGGAGGCCTGGTCGACGACCGGGCCGCGGGGACGCTAAGCCCCGGAAGCACCTTGTGGGAACCGACCTGTGAGATTTATATTTATTTAATTTATATGAATTTATATAGAATTTATATTTACATTAATTTATATATTTCGATAGCAATTTGCATGATGTTAAGTGGACTGTATTTCTGCAATAATCTCACAAATCGATCCTATACACATTAGGGGGGGGGGTTGAATTTATATTTTTATATTGAATTTATATATATGCAGCCAATCAAACTACAGTATTAGACTACATACATTGAAGAGGTTCCTTATCTTATTGTACAGCAGGCCTTAGTCCACCAGATATAACCAGGATGTAGACACCAAATTATCCTCGTGTGAGGTAGCTTCCATCACCCTGGTAACTGATGCACAAAGCATGCTTCCTCGTCTTGACCTGTCAAAAGGGCGCTAGCTATGAAGCCAGAATCCTAATATATGACAGTTATATCAGAGAAAACACTGTACATTGAACCATAAAGACCAAGGCTTAATTACCTTTTGTATGAGGCGATTTCGCATTCTTACCGGCTCGCCCTTATTTAACATTTAACTGACCAGAAATGTAAGATAAATAGGTTTCGGCAGAACACTTTCCTTGTATTTGATGACAGCGTGTTGATAATGGCAGACCTTTGGTTCCCATAACACTTTGAAATTGAAATTGAAATTGAAATAAGTTTATTGAGGTAAAATACACACAAAGGGATGAGGTAGCTCAAGCTATTCTCACCCCATTCAGTACAACGTGTTAATATATACATAGACACACATCACAAACAATAAACACATTACCAAACATTCTGAGAGATAAACATATACATTTCCTCCTTCACAAGTAGTATGGTATCAGACGTACACACAAATACTTTTATGACCTAGGTCCCATAACACTTCGTCCAAGAGAGATTAACAGGAGCCGTATTTGCTCCCGTGCGCCTCTGTGGTCTAACAATAACAACAATGGCTCACCACTCCCTCACCACTGGTCCAACCACTTGGACTGGACGGTAGAGCGACGGTCTCGCTTCATGCAGGTCGGCGTTCAATCCCCGACCGTCCAAGGGTTGGGCACCATTCCTTCTCCCCGTCCCATCCCAAATCCTTATCCTGACCCCTTCCAAGTGCTATATAGTCGTAATGACTTGGCGCCTTCCCCTGATAATTCCCTTCCCTCACCACTGACGCCTCCCTCACTTTGTAGAGATGTATATCTTGAGGTTATCTTGACATGATGTCAGGGCTTTAGTGTCCCCGCGGCCCGGTCCTCGACCAGGCCTCCACCCCCAGGAAGCAGCCCGTGACAGCTGACTAACTCCCAGGTACCTATTTACTGCTAGGTAACAGGGGCATTCAGGGTGAAAGAAACTTTGCCCATTTGTTTCTGCCTCGTGCGGGAACCGAACCCGCGCCACAGGATTACGAGTCCTGCGCGCTATCCACCAGGCTACGAGGCCCCTTCTATCACTTCTATGTAAGTGATAGAAGGGTCACATTTACTCTATTTTAATACTGATAATTAAGGTAATTTATATGAGATGTTTTATGATGGTAAAGTCCAAAGACTAATGTATTTAAGAATAATTCCCACCATAATAGGTGGTGAATTTATAATAGTATGTGGTAATGATATCCCGTTTTCTATAGACGGAAAATTCCACTACAAGTTACATTTTCTATGGGTTAACTTGTGTATACAATGCAGCAATATTATCTGCCTGTATGATATTATTAAATAGTGTCGGATTTTCCGACACACCTCAAGGTAACCTCAAGGTAACCTCAAGGTAACCTCAAGGTAACCTCAAGGTAACCTCAAGGTAACCTCAAGGTAACCTCAAGGTAACCTCAAGGTAACCTCAAGGTAACCTCAAGATATGTTAATAGTTTTGGTCTCACAATGAAAGAATGACCATTCCTTCCCCCCCACCATTCTCCCAACCCCAGGTACTTCACCCCCCCCCCCCCCCACCCCACCCTGGGAGCTTGGTAGGGGGCGACTCCCCCCCCCTGACGCCCCACAAGTGGGAAGGGAGAGACGGGGAGCAATGTGGAACAGGATTAGAGGGAAAGAGGAGCGGATAAGGAAAAGTTTAGGATGAAATCCTAATGTGAAAAGGAGGGGCAGAAAGGTAGGGAGAGAGAGAGAGGTTATCTTGCGGTTATCTTGCGGTTATCTTGCGGTTATCTTGCGGTTATCTTGAGGTTATCTTGAGATGATTTCGGGGCTTAGTGTCCCCGCGGCCCGGTCCTCGACTAGGCCTCCTTTTTTGTTACACACCCCCAGGAAGCAGCAGCCCGTAGCAGCTGTCTAACGCCCAGGTATCTATTTACTGCTAGGTGAACAGGTGCATCAGAGTGAAAGAAACATTTTGCCCATTTGTCTCTGCCTCCACCTGGGATCGAACCCGGAACCTCAGGACTACGAATCCGAAGCGCTGTCTACACAGCTGAGAGAGAGAGAGAGAGAGAGAGAGAGAGAGAGAGAGAGAGAGAGAGAGAGAGAGAGAGAGAGAGAGAGAGAGAGAGAGAGAGAGAGAGAGACAGAGAGAGAGAGAGAGAGAGAGAGAGACAGAGAGAGAGAGAGAGACAGAGAGAGAGAGACACACACAGACAGACTTACAGGGAAGATGATAACCAAGACTAAAGGAAGTAGGTGCTTGGGGTCAACGCCTTCTACATGGTATAATCTCCAAGCATTATCTCAGCTACCATCTCAAATCCACAGAGCCTCCTTCCCCCTCTCCTACCTTCCCTCCCTCCATCCCACTCCCTCCCTCTCTCTCCAGTCCCCCTCCCTCCCTTCCCCCTCACCATCAATCACCTCACTATTTACCTACGTCACTACCAGTCAGGTAAACTTAAGGTAAACTAACATTTACCCACTTCCCCATACTCTTCTACGCAATACCTGGTTGATTACGTATATACGTATATTACGTATAATTACGTATATTACGTACAATAGAGTGCTCTCAACACTACATAAATATCAGCATGACCAACCCAGCGGGTTTTCTTCCCATTGGGGAGTGTAATACACATGGATGTCCACTCATAGGATGAGTGCCGCTGCCCAATAAACTCTCCCCTCGGGGCTAAACTAACAATATGCAAAAAAAATCACTCAAGTAGCCAACAGTTGCCAGCGATTGTCCTGAGACGCTGCCTGTCTAGCCGTCGCTTGAAACTATCACTGAGAGACTTGTAGCTACGTGCACGGTAGAACTACACTATTGACTGGTGTGTAACAAGCTAGTCCTTGTTAAGAACGGTAATAACACACTGGTTAGTTGCTTGCCGAGAAACCTACTTTCAAAGCCTGTGTTTATCCCACTCGTAAATCATGTCAATGAACCACTTTGCACTGAACACTTCCCCCCCCCTCGTAGGGGCCTCGTAGCCTGGTGGATAGCGCGCAGGACTCGTAATTCTGTGGCGCGGGTTCGATTCCCGCACGAGGCAGAAACAAATGGGCAAAGTTTCTTTCACCCTGAATGCCCCTGTTACCTAGCAGTAAATAGGTACCTGGGAGTTAGTCAGCTGTCACGGGCTGCTTCCTGGGGGTGGAGGTCTGGTCGAGGACCGGGCCGCGGGGACACTAAAAAGCCCCGAAATCATCTCAAGATAACCTCAAGATAACGCCCCCCCCCTCCTCCCCCTGGGACAGAGCTCTACTACCCGGGTGAAGAAAGGCGCCCTTAAGGCCTGAGCGATGACTGGGCCGCGTGGAAACTAAGCCACGAAAGCAACTCAAGGTCTGATTGGCTTCTAAGCCAACCCTGAAACTGACCACCGTCTTGGTCAGGTCCCTTTGAGACAGTCTTGAGTTTAAAGTGAGGTCACATCCCATAGGGACAGGTCAGGTCAGGTCCCTAGCCTCTGACCTTTCCCCCGTGTGAGGTCCTTCGCTGACCTTTGACCTGCAATTAACCTCTCCAATCTTCCTGAGCCACTGTTGCCCGCCTGAATACCCCCTTCCCCCCTAGTCTTCACTACAAGCAAACTGTTTGGACCTGCTTCGTACATGGTTGATGGGGTTCTGGGGTTCTGGAGTTCTTCTACTCCCCAAGCCTGGCCTCGGGTTCTGGGAGTTCTTCTACTCCCCAAGCCTGGCCTCGAGTTCTGGGAGTTCTTCTACTCCCCAAGCCCGGCCTCGGGTTCTGGGAGTTCTTCTACTCCCCAAGCCCTGGCCTCGGGTTCTGGGAGTTCTTCTACTCCCCAAGCCTGGCCTCGAGTTCTGGGAGTTCTTCTACTCCCCAAGCCCGGCCTCGGGTTCTGGGAGTTCTTCTACTCTCCAAGCCTGGCCTCGGGTTCTGGGAGTTCTTCTACTCCCCAAGCCCTGGCCCGAGGCCAGGCTTGACTTCACCTAGGCGAAGTTTGACTTGACCTAGGAGAGGCTTCACTTGACCTAGGCCAGGCTTCACTTGA
>NC_091228.1:5609913-5619487 GCF_040958095.1 Procambarus clarkii
CGCGGGGACACTAAAGCCCCGAAATCATCTCAAGATAACCTTAGAGTAGCAGGAGGAGGAGCCCCACTTCCTTTACAACTTCGGTGTAAGATATCAAGTCTATGACACACCCGATATCTTCAAAGATGAACTGAACGCCCATTTACCACAAAGAGGCGAGAACGCACTTAAGAAACTGTCGCAGATCTCTCCCTCACACTCGACAGTCTGTGATCCCTGTCCTTGTGACTGGAGAGTGATAGGTGCAGCGGAGGAGTGTGCTGAGACCAGTCTCTGCTCTTGTGCGTCTTAACACCTCCAAGTGTAACATTCTTTGGTGCTAGTTCACTGGGGGAACTTGACACCCCACTTCACACCTTCTCTTCCTCCAAGTCTCCCTCGTTCTCCTTCATATCTCCTCCTCAACGCTCCCTCCTCAAGGAGCTAAAACTGGAGAGATATTAAGAAAGGAGTCAACTGAAGTCTCGTGTCTGAAGGTGGAGAGTATTCAGAGGTAGCGGCTCCGGAAACCTTCTCCAGGTAGTGGCATACCTGGATCATACCTAGAGAGGGTTTCGAGAGGTCTATTATTCCAGCCCGAGGCCAGGCTTGACTTGTGAGAGTTTGGTCCACCAGGCTGTTGCTTGGAGCGGCCCGCAGGCCCACATATACCTGGTTGATGGGGTTCTGGGAGTTCTTCTACTGCCCAAGCCCGGCCCGAGGCCAGGCTTGACTTGTGAGAGTTTGGTCCACCAGGCTGTTGCTTGGAGCGGCCCGCAGGCCCACATATACCTGCTTGATGGGGTTCTGGGAGTTCTTCTACTGCCCAAGCCCGGCCCGAGGCCAGGCTTGACTTGTGAGAGTTTGGTCCAACAGGCTGTTGCTTGGAGCAGTCCGCAGGCCCACATATACCTGCTTGATGGGGTTCTGGGAGTTCTTCTACTGCCCAAGCCCGGCCCGAGGCCAGGCTTGACTTGTGAGAGTTTGGTCCAACAGGCTGTTGCTTGGAGCAGTCCGCAGGCCCACATATACCTGGTTGATGGGGTTCTGGGAGTTCTTCTACTGCCCAAGCCCGGCCCGAGGCCAGGCTTGACTTGTGAGAGTTTGGTCCACTAGGCTGTTGCTTGGAGCGGCCCGCAGGCCCACATATACCTGGTTGATGGGGTTCTGGGAGTTCTTCTACTGCCCAAGCCCGGCCCGAGGCCAGGCTTGACTTGTGAGAGTTTGGTCCAACAGGCTGTTGCTTGGAGCAGTCCGCAGGCCCACATACCCATCACAGCCCGGTTGGTCCGGCACTCCTTGGAGGAAACAATCTTGACAAGTTGTCAAGTTGTCACCACACCCATATCTGCTTACATCACATTGCAAACTAATATCAGTTGCAAGCACCAACAGTTAGATTGATCACCAACAGGGCAGGTGAAAGGGGGGGAGGAAATGGGGATAGCAGTGCCCACCCTGGAGTCACAAGATAGCCATGCCCGAGTAGACCTGCTTGATACCTACTCGATACCTGCCTGATATCTGCCTGATATCTGCTTGACAAGATGTCAAACAACCATCTATATATCGAGTCAACAGGTCAAAGCAAAGGGGGTATGTTTGGTGTGGGGGGAGGGAGGGAGAGGGGGGTTGATAAGGGGGGGAGGGGAGATAGGTAAAGGGGGATGGGGTTTAGGGGAAGGGGGGGGGGAGGGGGGAATGAGGCTGGCCAGATAACAGATGCTGTATTGAGGCGTTAAGTTACCCATACCTGGCATCTGTCTAGTCATTCCCCACCTGCCCACAACCCCCTCCCCCTCTCCCCACACCCCCCCTA
Organism: Procambarus clarkii; assembly: GCF_040958095.1. Taxonomy (NCBI): domain Eukaryota; kingdom Metazoa; phylum Arthropoda; class Malacostraca; order Decapoda; family Cambaridae; genus Procambarus; species Procambarus clarkii. The sequence continues at coordinate 5,611,712 of NC_091228.1, forward strand.
AACTACCCTGTAATCATATCCCCCCCCCTCCCATCAACCTGCCTACAACCATCCCCACTACTACCTCCCCGTCAACCACCCTATTTGTTACGATCACCGACACTAAATGACAACCACCCACTACCACCACTAACTACCACACACACACACTAACTACCACACACACACACTAACTACCACACACACACACTAACTACCACCACTAACTACCACACACACACACTAACTACCACCACTAACTACCACACACACACACTAACTACCACCACTAACTACCACACACACACACTAACTACCACCACTAACTACCACACACACACACTAACTACCACCACTAACTACCACACACACACACACTACCACCACTAACTACCACACACACACACTACCACCACTAACTACTACACACACACTAACTACCACCACTAACTACCACACACACACACTAACTACCACCACTAACTACTACACACACACACACTAACTACCACCACTACCACACACACACACTAACTACCACCACTAACTACCACAACTTCGTAATTACATTTTAATTTTGTTTCCCTTAAGAGCTGAAGACTGACTCTTGTTAGAAAGCTTTGAGCTTTCTAATCTCACAACTTAAAACTTCTAATCTACAAGATTTCGTTATCTACTAACTGCATCTACCTCTCCCCCCCTCCCTCCCATCAACCACAATCACCATCTACTTCCCTCCCACTTACAATCACTCTGATACTAACAATCCCATCTATAAAACGCAGACTTTCAAGTTTCAGAAGACACACTGCAATTCAATATTAAAAAAATATCATCTGTTTTTTAAGGAGAGAGAGAGAGAGGTGGGAGAGAGAGGGAGGAGAGAGAGAGAGGTGGGAGAGAGAGGGAGGAGAGAGAGGGAGGAGAGAGAGAGAGGTGGGAGAGAGAGAGAGAGGTGGGAAAGAGAGAGAGAGGTGGGAGTGAGAGAGAGAGAGGTGGGAGAGAGAGAGAGAGAGGTGGGAGAGAGAGGTGGGAGAGAGAGGGGAGAGAGAGAGAGAGAGGTGGGAGAGAGAGGGGGGAGAGAGAGGGGGGAGAGAGGGGGGGGGGAGAGGTACAGATAAAGGTAAACTTATAGACCTGTGGTACACATACTTCAAGAATGCCACAATACGATTAATCCCCAAGCCAGGTAAACCCCCAACCCAAACTGAAAACTACAGGCCAATTTCCCTCCTCGAAGTACCAGGTAAAATATTCGAAAAAATTATCAATCAGAGACTTGTGAAGTACATGGAAGAGGAAGGGAAGTATAACAGCAGGCAGCATGGGTTTAGACACCGCAGAGGGGCCCATACAGCTATAGCTCTGATCTACGAGCATATAGCTAACGCAGTGTCGAAAAAAGATCAGTGTAATATAGTGCTTAGGGACGTCTCGAAAGCCTTCGATAAAGTGTGGCACACAGGCCTAAAATATAAGATATCTGAACTAGGACTTCCTGAGAGATTTACAGCTACTCTCTGCAGCTTTATAGACAATAGAACTGCTAGGCTTAATATCGGCAGCTACTTGGGTGACGTAATAGAACTGAAAAGCGGAGTACCACAAGGAAGCTGCCTCTCCCCCACTCTATTCAACATATATACAGCTGACCTACCCCAACCCCAACATGGAGAATACATCACATACGCTGATGATGTTACCCAAATAATATGCCAACCGGGCCCATCAAAGCCGCTACTAGCCGACAAGACCAAGGCAGCCATTGAACTCATAAACAACTTTGAGAAGCAATGGAAAATTAGCACCAACAAACAAAAGTTCCAAATAATACACATTGCGAAAAGAAACCCTGACCCCATCATCCTTGATAACCAGCCCATCCAATATGCGGAGGTAGGCAGAATACTGGGACTTATGATAAATAGAACAGGGATACAAATTCATGTAAGGGACCGACTAAACAAAGCCAAAGCAGCATTAGGAAAACTGAGAAGATTCCGAAGCCTCAGTACTAATATTCAGATCCACCTATATAAGGCTCTAGTTCGGCCGCATCTAGAGTATCCCCCAGTACCACTACACACCATAAAGAAAACTAACATGCAGAAACTGCAAGCAGTACAAAATAAGGCGCTAAGGAGAGCAGCAAAACACCGTCCACCATATGATCAGACAATCCAGGAGCTCCACGAACTCCTGAACATACAGCCACTAAACATCAGACTGCAGCACCAAGCCATCAGGGTGTGGAACACCATCGAAATGTTAGAGGACCCAATGTTAGAAAGATTACTCCAAGATGAGACGCCCCGCTCCCACAGCTGGTGGCCCAAGATGAGACGCCCCGCTCCCACAGCTGGTGGCCCAAGATGAGACGCCCCACTCCCACAGCTGGTGGCCCAAGATGAGACGCCCCGCTCCCACAGCTGGTGGCCCAAGATGAGACGCCCCACTCCCACAGCTGGTGGCCCAAGAGCCTCGATTCTCTGGACGAAAACCCCGCCCCACAGTATATAATCCCAAGATGAGTTATATATGTATATATATGAACAGTTCATATATGTGTATGTATGAACAACTCGATAAATAATATGTATGACAACTCGATAAATAATAATAATAAAATAAAGAGCATTAAACAGAATACCGTGTGTGGAAGCATCGGAGTGTGTATATATGAATGCTTCACAGTATTCATCTATGGACATCCACATATGGTGAAACACATGTGAAGAACCTCTCACACACTCACAGCTCCCTGACAAGAGGGAGCCAGCTTAGCTTAGCTGCCAACACCCACACATCGTGTCAGCAAGGCGGACAGCCCGCCTGCTTTCATACCTCTCACTGTATTTCCCACTTCTATACTTCCCTTCACCTATGCCTCTCCTTCCTCTTTACTCCAAAAAAAAAAAAAAAAAAAAAAAAAAAAAAAAAAAAAAAAAAAAAAAAAAAAAGTGGTATACAATGAGAGGTCACTTTACCTTTCCAAAATACATGATTTGTGTAAACTTGATTGGGTTTTCAGACTGTGTGTGTGTGTGTGTGTGTGTGTGTGTGTTGGGGGCTGGGGGGGGAAGGGGGGGGGGTGTGGGGCTACGGGAAGAGAGGAGGGGGGGGTAAACCTGGTACCTGATACCCAATTAGGGTTTGGGAGTTTACCAGAAGGTTAACCTACTTCCAGGAAGCAGGTTGCCAAGGGTTTAATTTACCTGAATATGACCGCAATAGAGGTTTACTTTTCGGGCGGATGACTTGGTTTACCACGAGGGAAAACTCCTCCAAAATCTTGCTTGTTCAGTAATCTTATACAACGGTGTATTCATCTAGTTGTATTCATCTAGTTGTATTCATCTAGTTGTATTCATCTAGTTGTATTCGCCTAGTTGTGCTTGCGGGGGTTGAGCTTTGCTCTTTCGGCCCGCCTCTCATCTGTCAATCAACTGTTACTAACTACTATTTTTTTCCCCACACTACACACACGCAAGAAGCAGCCCGTGACAGCTGACTAACTCCCAGGTACCTATTTACTGCTACGTAACAGGGTGGTTATCTTGAGTTTATCTTGAGATGATTTCAGGGCTTTTTAGTGTCCCCGCGGCCCGGTCCTCGACCAGGCCTCCACCCCCAGGAAGCAGCCCGTGACAGCTGTCTAACTCCCAGGTACCTATTTTACTGCTAGGTAACAGGAGCATTCAGGGGTGAAAGAAACTGTCCATTGTTCCTCGCCAGCGGAATAGAACCCGGGACCACAGGATTACGCGTCCAACGTGCTGTACGCTCAGCCACCGGCCCCACAAACGGTGTGTGAGTGAGAGAGAGTGAGAGGAGGAGCAGGTGTAGAATATGCAAATTAGCTTGAGCGGACAGGGAGAGGATCAGTTTACCTGTAGTCAACCTCTTCCCTTCTCCCCCCCCACCCCCCACCATCTCTTGCCACTACAGCACCCCCTTCCCCCCCTTCACCGCCCCCCCAACACATGTAGGGGGTGGGAGGACAGGAACGGTCAATCTCCCATCAGTTGTTTGACGGTTGAGAGGCGGGACCAAAGAGCAAGAGCTCAACCCCCGAAAACACAACTAGGTGAGTACAGACAGACACAGCGAGAGCGCGCGCGAGAGAGCCTACCAGAGACAGAGAGCGAGCCTTATAGTGTTGGGCTCAAGCTCCAGAACCCCAAACTCTCCCCCCAATTTAACCCAAAAATCCCCCCAGACGGGGAGCCGGTCGGCCGAGCGGACAGCACACTGGACTTGTGATCCTGTGGTCCCGGGTTCGATCCCAGGCGCCGGCGAGAAACAATGGGCAGAGTTTCTTTCACCCTATGCCCCTGTTACCTAGCAGTAAAATAGGTACCTGGGTGTTAGTCAGCTGTCACGGGCTGCTTCCTGGGGGTGGAGGCCTGGTCGAGGACCGGGCCGCGGGGACGCTAAAAAGCACCGAAATCATCTCAAGATAACCTGACCACACCCCCCCCCCGCCACACCCCCCCACACACACACCCTTTCTCCAACACTGTACACATTTTCCTTTTCAAATACCTTTGGAACCTCAATAAACTTATTTCAATTTCAATTTCATTACCTTTGGATTCCTCTCTAGGGAGGCGGAGGCTGTGTTGACCTTGGCTCTAGAGGAGGGCACCGTGGCTCAAGAATGTCAAGAATGTCCGTGTCAAGAATGCGGGGGCACCGTGGCTCACTGGGGTCGGGAACCGCTCTATACTCCAGGAGATTCGACTCCCTTGTTTGGGATTGTTTATTTACTCTGTTGCATGTCTACCTGTCACCTGGAGGTGGAAGAGTGAGTGGGGGTGGGGGGGGGGGGTTAGCTGTCTAGTGGCTATCTTGTAGTTATTGCAGGGATCAATGTCCCCTGCGGCCCGGTCGACGACCAGGCCTCCTGGTTGCTAGACTGGTCAACCAGGCTGTTAGACGCGGCTGCTCGCAGCCTGACGTATGAATCACAGCCTGGTTGATCAGCTACAAAGACCCCCCCCCCCCCAGAAACTACAACACCCCCCCCCCCCAACACACACACACACACAAATGCACTTAAAAAATACACCAACACTATAAAAAAAAAAAAAATCTTATACAAACACACAAAGCAGTGTAGCCAACTAAGCACAAACTCTCCCCCAATAAACATATATGTAATATAGCTACATCAACTGGCCGCTGCCCTTGGCAACACTGTATCTCTTAATTCCCTTCATTTACAGGTAATTGAAGGTAATCTACAGGTGATCACGAGGTAATATACAGGTAATCAAGAAAGTCATCAACAGGTAATGGGAAGAATCTACAGTACTCTATCTTATCTACTTTCCTGAAGTAGATACGTTTTCCGAGTGCCAAGATGGCGGCACTCATCTACGTGGATAATATGTGTGTGTGTGTGTGTGTGTGTGTGTGTGTGTGTGTGTGTGTGTGTGTGTGTGTGTGTGTGTGTGTGTGTGTGTGTGTGTTGTTAAATATGACCAAAAGGGTAAGATTAATAATTCTAACACGAATATTCTCAATATTTCTTAAAGGTTTTTCTTCACTGTCGAGCGGTCCGTCTAATCTGAAAAAGTATCTTTTTATAAAGAAATTAGACGAAAATAAAAAGCTGGTGACGCCAAATCAAGTCGACGATCCAAGCTTCGGTTAGGTTTGGTTAGGTTAGGTTAGGTTAGGTTAGGATAGGTTAGGATAGGTTAGGTTAGGTTAGGTTAGGTCAGCCTAACTTAATATATCATATTTATTCATTACTAACGTATTGCCAGGAAGCTTTCTGAAGTTTGTGTAGTTTGTGGTAGCTTGCGGTAATTAGACGGACCCCTGTCGAGGGTAACTGAAAAATTAACTCTCCAAAATTCATTCTTGACATTTTTTATTTTTTGGTCTGACGCCTGAACGCGTTTCGCAAGATTCTTACATTTTCAAACACTAGTTTACACATAACATACATCATACTTATACTCGTTTTGAGTGAGGTGACAGGATGCGAATCGATGGGTATGAAAACATAAGAATGGAAGTAACTGCAGAAGGCCTATTGGCCCATACTTTCTCTTGCTGCTTCTATGTTGGTTCGGGTTCTTGATAGATATCAAGATCTATCTATCTATCTATCTATCTATCTATCTATCTATCTATCTGTTGACAAGACCACACACTAGAAGGTGAAGGGACGACGACGTTTCAGTCCGTCCTGGACCATTCTCAAGTCGATTGTCAATCTATCTATCTATCTATCTATCTATCAATCTGTTGACCAGACCACACACTAGAAGGTGAAGGGACGACGACGTTTCAGTCCGTCCTGGACCATTCTCAAGTTGATTGTCAATCTATCTTTATCTATCTATCTATCTATCTATCTATCTATCTATCTATCTATCTATCTATCTATCTATCTATCTATCTATCTGTTGACCAGACCACACACTAGAAGTTGAAGGGACGACGACGTTTCGGTCCGTCCTGGATCATTCTCAAGTCGATTGTCAATCTATCTATCTATCTATCTATCTATCTATCTATCTATCTATCTATCTATCTATCTATCTATCTATCTATCTACACACAGAGATCACACTAACGAGATGCATCAAATGAACAACTTGTTCATAAAGACACTGATTAAGGCAGTGTCTGGGATGCTCCCGGACGCAAGTTCGAATCCCCATCACGGCCCTTGTGGATTTGTTCATTTACCTATCTATCTATCAGCGGCGACTGATAGGCCATCTTACGACTCTCTCACCACAACAAAGAGGAAGAGAATAAGACGTAAGTGTACAAACCAATAACATCTTAAGATGTCCTCTTGCGTGTCAAGTGACGATGTGGGATGTGGATTAATTACCCGAACGTCAGATGGGTACCTTGAGGTGCTTTCCGGGGCTTAGTGTCCCCGCGGCCCGGTCGTCGACCAGGCCTCCTGGTTGCTGGACTGATCAACCAGGCTGTTAGACGCGGCTGCTCGCAGCCTGACGTATGAGTCACAGCCTGGTTGATCAGGTATCGGTATGGGTTACGTAACAGCTTCATTTCTCTCCAGTATTTCTAATACGGTGGAGGCTTGGGGGGGGGGAAGCCCCTGATATAATTAGGGGGCGCGGATACCCCCAAAAAAGGGGGGTCGATTAATATACTTGGTTGAAGTGGAGACTGGAGTTGAGGTAGATAGGTTTCTTTTCTCAAAGAGTGGCGTTATCTTGAGGTTATCTTGAGATGATTTCGGGGCTTTTAGTGTCCCCGCGGCCCAGTCCTCGACCAGGCCTCCACCCCCCAGGAAGCAGCCCGTGACAGCTGACTAACACCCAGGTACCTATTTTACTGCTAGGTAACAGGAGCATAGGGTGAAAGATACTCTGCCCATTGTTTCTCGCCCGGGATCGAACCCGGGACCACAGGATCACAAGTCCAGCGTGCTGTCCGCTCGGCCGACCGGCTTCCTCTATGTTGGGAGATCAATTTGCGTAGATCGATCAATTTCCACCACCGGGTGAATATAGAGGTATAAATCATTTCTGCTTTTCCTTCTGTTCGACAGTTCTTGTCCCGCTCCTGTGCCAGGTAAGTCCACAACGGGCTCGCCATAGCCCGTGCTACTTGGAACTTTTTGTTCCAAGTAGCGAATCTTACCAACATCCTCCTTCTATTCCTTCGTATCTGTAATTATCTCCTTCATCCTCTCCTCCTCCTCCTCCTTCCCTTCTATCCATCTTCCTCCTCCTTCCCTTCTATCCATCTTCCTCCTCCCCCCCCCCTCCCCCAGCCTCCCTGGGGCGGAATTCTCGG
>NC_091228.1:5619987-5629987 GCF_040958095.1 Procambarus clarkii
GGGACATGTTTTGTACCCACATACAGGTGTAGGGACATGTTTTGTACCCACATACAGGTGTAGGGACAGATGTTTTGAACCTTCATACAGGTGTAGGGACAGATGTTTTGAACCTACATACAGGTGTAGGGACAGATGTTTTGAACCTACATACAGGTGTAGGGACAGATGTTTTGTACCTACATACAGGTGTAGGGACAGATGTTTTGAACCTTCATACAGGTGTAGGGACAGATGTTTTGAACCTTCATACAGGTGTAGGGACAGATGTTTTGAACCTACATACAGGTGTAGGGACAGATGTTTTGAACCTACATACAGGTGTAGGGACAGATGTTTTGTACCTACATACAGGTGTAGGGACATGTTTTGTACCCACATACAGGTGTAGGGACAGATGTTTGGTACCCACATACAGGTGTAGGGACAGCTGTTTTGTACCCACATACAGGTGTAGGGACAGCTGTTTTGTACCCACATGCAGGTGTAGGAACAGATGTTTTGTACCCACATACAGGTGTAGGGACAGATGTTGTATACCCACATGATAGGAACAAACACCTACAAATACCTACAAATACCTGTCTTAGGGTCTTTGGAACGTGCGAGGAACGCAGCTTGAGAACAACTGCCACGTTTCACTAGGCCGTTCTCTTACCTGGAACATACCTGCATAGGATTTCCAGAGTTCCTCTAAGCCCAGCCTGAGGCCAGGCTTCAAGAGCGGGTCTCAAATGACTCTTTTTTTTTTTGACTTGCCACTCCGTACAAAATACGACTGTTTTGGCCTAGCCAGAAACGAGCTAACCCTACCAACCCACCTAACCCATCGAGGCCAAAATGCCCAAGAAACGTCACTCTCACGGTGGTTTAAATTTTTGACGTAAACGTCTCGTCTTTAACGGATTGGTCGATTGCGTTAGAAATACGACGTATGAAGGGGGTGAGAGAGAATGGGCTCGTTAGAGCAGGGATGGGGGGGGGGGGGAACTATAGAGACTAGTCACAGGTAAAGCAAGGCGTCTCCCCTGAAGACCGTACGTTCTTGGAGTCAGATTTGATCATGTATTGTGCTAGCATGCCCCCCTACCCCCCCCTCTCCTCTGCCCCCCCCCACTCCCTACCCCTCACCCCCTTCTCCCCACCCCCCCTCTCTCCCCCACCCCTCTACCCCCCCACAATTAAAACTGACCCTGTTTTGCTGTACTAAAATCTTTTGCACATCACCCAGCTTAAATATATATATATATATATATATATATATATATATATATATATATATATATATATATATATATATATATATATATATATATATATATATATATATATATATATATATATATATATATATATATATGTCGTACCTAGTAGCCAGAACTCACTTCTCAGCCTACTATGCAAGGCCCGATTTGCCTAATAAGCCTAGTTTTCATGAATTAATGTTTTTTCGACAACCTAACCTACCTAACCTAACCTAACCTAACGTTTTTGGCTACCTAACCTAACCTAACCTATAAAGATAGGTTAGGTTAGGTTAGGTGGGGTTGGTTAGGTTCGGTCATATATCTACGTTAACTTTAACTCCAATAAAAAAAATTGACCTCATACATAATGAAATGGGTAGCTTTATCATTTAATAAGAAAAAAATTAGAGAAAATATATTAATTCAGTAAAACTTGGCTTATTAGGCAAATCGGGCCTTGCATAGTAGGCTGAGAAGTGCGTTCTGGCTACTAGGTACGACATATATATATATATATATATATATATATATATATATATATATATATATATATATATATATATATATATATATATATATATATACATATTATACTGTTTATGGAGACTATTTACATTATATCGCTCGTAATTACCTTAAACATTGGCAATAAAATGAATTTTGAATTAAACTGTGTTTGGGTCGGCCGTGAAGGTGATATTAGCGTCTGTTAGGGTCATTAAAAAGCAATTGTTGTGTTCGTTAGTTGTGTTTTGTGACCGGCCTGTCACGCAGCTGGTGGGGGGGGGGGTGTTGGCACTGGTGGGGCGAGGGGGGGTGTTGGCACTGGTGGGGGGAGGGGGGTGTTGGCACTGGTGGGGGGAGGTGGGGTGTTGGCACTGGTGGAGGGAGGGGGGTGTTGGCACTGGTGGGGGGAGGTGGGGTGTTGGCACTGGTGGAGGGAGGGGGGTGTTGGCACTGGTGGAGGGAGGGGGGTGTTGGCACTGGTGGGGGGAGGTGGGGTGTTGGCACTGGTGGAGGGAGGGGGGTGTTGGCACTGGTGGAGGGAGGGGGGTGTTGGCACTGGTGGGGGGAGGGGGGGTGTTGGCACTGGTGGGGGGAGGGGGTGTTGGCACTGGTGGGGGGAGGGGGGGTTGGCACTGGTGGGGGGAGGGGGGGTTGGCACTGGTGGGGGGGGGGAGGGGGTGTTGGCACTGGTGGGGGGAGGGGGTGTTGGCACTGGTGGGGGGAGGGGGTGTTGGCACTGGTGGGGGGAGGGGGTGTTGGCACTGGTGGGGGGAGGGGGGTGTTGGCACTGGTGGGGGGAGGGGGAGGGGGGTGTTGGCACTGGTGGAGGGAGGGGGTGTTGGCACTGGTGGGGGGAGGGGGGTGTTGGCACTGGTGGGGGGAGGGGGGTGTTGGCACTGGTGGGGGGAGGGGGGGTGTTGGCACTGGTGGGGGGAGGGGGAGGGGGGTGTTGGCACTGGTGGGGGGAAGGGGGTGTTGGCACTGGTGGAGGGAGGGGGTGTTGGCACTGGTGGGGGGAGGGGGTGTTGGCACTGGTGGGGGGAGGGGGGTGTTGGCACTGGTGGGGGGAGGGGGGGTGTTGGCACTGGTGGGGGGAGGGGGTGTTGGCACTGGTGGGGGGAGGGGGGTGTTGGCACTGGTGGGGGGAGGGGGAGGGGGGTGTTGGCACTGGTGGGGGGAAGGGGGTGTTGGCACTGGTGGAGGGAGGGGGTGTTGGCACTGGTGGGGGGAGGGGGTGTTGGCACTGGTGGGGGGAGGGGGGTGTTGGCACTGGTGGGGGGAGGGGGAGGGGGGTGTTGGCACTGGTGGAGGGAGGGGGTGTTGGCACTGGTGGGGGGAGGGGGGTGTTGGCACTGGTGGGGGGAGGGGGAGGGGGGTGTTGGCACTGGTGGGTTTTGTGGGGGGGCAGAAAATATCTCCCCCTCCCTTCTCTGCCTTGTTTCACCCCCCCCCCTACCCTACCACCCCTCCCTGTCTTCATCTCCTCCCCAACTCTTCCCCTTCTCCCTTACCTCTTAACCCTTCCCTCCCTCCCCCACCTCCCTAGTGCCTCCCCTACCCGAAAGGCAGGGAAACAAGCGAACAGCAACAGTAGACTTGATCAATTCACAAGTGTCTCTCACCACCAGGGCTTTGACCAAACCTCCTGATCCTTAGTGGCGGTGTGGTGGTCAAGCAGGCTGTTAGTCGCCCCTGCATGCATGTCTGACGAATGAACGACTGCTTCCTGTGTGTGTGTGTGTGTGTGTGTGTGTGTGTGTGTGTGTGTGTGTGTGTGTGTGTGTGTGTGTGTGTGTGTGTGAGAAAAAACAGTTGATTGACAGTTGAGAGGCGGGCCCAAAGAGTCAGAGCTCAACCCCCCCACAAGCACAACTAGGTGAGAACACACAGTGGTTTCCTAATCTTCCCTTTTTGGATGATGTTAAAATCTTCTCCATGAAAATGACTTGGGTTAATAACATTAGAATATCTGACTCCAAAAAACCACCACGCTGGGAGACATAGACTTCGAAGTCATTCTTTCTTTCAGGGGGCGTAGCCTCCGAATTCGTTCTCTCTCTCAGGGGGACGTAGACTCCGAAGTCATTCTTTCTCTCAGGGGAACATAGACTTATAAGTCGTTCTTTCTCTCAGGGGAACATAGACTTCGAAGTCATTCTTTCTCTCATGGGAACATAGACTTCGAAGTCATTCTTTCTCTCAGGGGAACATAGACTTCGAAGTCATTCTTTCTCTCAGGGGAACATAGACTTCGAAGTCATTCTTTCTCTCAGGGGAACACAGGCTCCGAAGTCATTCTTTCTCTCAGGAGGAACATAGACTTCGAAGTCATTCTTTCTCTCAGGGGAACATAGACTTCGAAGTCATTCTTTCTCTCATGGGAACATAGACTTCGAAGTCATTCTTTCTCTCAGGGGAACATAGACTTCGAAGTCATTCTTTCTCTCAGGAGGAACATAGACTCCGAAATCATTCTTTCTCTCAGGGGAACATAGACTTCGAAGTCATTCTTTCTCTCAAGGGAACATAGACTCCGAAGTCGCTTTCCACCGCAGAAATCATCTCATGACGTCTTCAATGTATCTAACCCATTCGGTATTATTTTGCATATTACTTCGAACCTTTGCCTTTTAATCCCAGTGGCAGCCCCGTCACTCGCTCGAGAGTGAACATTACTGGAAAATTGAATTGAAAAGTGAACACCCGGCCACACAATGCTCATGTAAGTTAGATTTACTGAAGGGGGCAAGAAGGTATTGGCTGGTGTGTTGCATTGTTCTGGATTATGGGGGGAAGGGGAGGGGGGTCCTTGCAATGTGGGGTGAGGGAGGGGGTGGGGGGTTCTTTCCTAGTGTGGGGTCATGGAGGGAGGGGAAGGGGGTCCTTTTCCAGAAGGTCACGGAGTCTCCTCTTAAGTCATGATTTCGTGAATTGAAAGAAAGGAGGACTCCTTGGCCAGTTATGACCTGTGTGTGTGTTCACACATGAATTCATGTGTGAACACACACATGAATTCATGTGTGTGTTCTCATGAACTCACACATTAAGTCATGCGCTAACTGCGAAATCGAACTGCTCAAAGAGCGACCAGCAGCAGCAGCAGCGGCGGCAGCAGTACCAGCAACAGCAGCAGCAGCAGCAGCACCAGCAGCAGCAGCAGCAGCAGCAACAGCAGCAGCAGCAGCATCAGCAGCAGCAGCAGCAGCAGCAGCAGCAGCAGCAGCAGCAGCAGCAACAGCAGCAGCAGTATCGGCTCCAGTCCTGCAGATCCGCCACCATCTTTACTATCCATACCAAAAAAGTTTCAATCACGTCGCTGTCACCAAATACAAAAAAAAATAATTCAGGCTTACGATACCGGCTTCGAAGGCTGGTTCTTGACACGAAATCTAAGGCTGGTAATAAGAAGTATAAGACGGGGCCAGTGACACAAAATACAAGGTGAAAGCGAAGGTAAAGTGAATCTTTATACCGTGATTCAGCTGGCTGTTGTGATTGAAAGTGTTGAATGTTTATGATTGCTGATGAAAGGAAGGAGGGTGGGGGCCGGCCCCCCAGGTCCCACCCACTAATTGAAAGACATTTTTCAAGCGTTGACACGGCATCTTTTTCCACCGGGTTGATTCTGTCAGTGTACGTGTCTCTGTCCGTCTGTCCGCTGTGCTGTCTGGCTTCTCTAGGGCCATTTTCTCCTGTCGGGAGCGATTTTTGCCTGTCTGGTTTGGTCTCTTCAATCCTACCTTGAGGCTACCTTGAGGTGCTTCCGGGGCTCAGTGTCCCCGCGGCCCGGTCGTCGACCAGGCCTCCTCGTTGCTGGACTGATCAACCGTTCAGTCCAGTTCAGATCAACCCTCGTTCAGATCCAGGTGAATCTGTCTTCAGAACGAGTCTCGGCTTCCCTCCCTCTTATCTCTCTCATTCCTATCCCCTCTCCTTTCCCATCCCCCTCTCATCACTCCCAGAAGCAGGGCAAACATGAGAATACAGGCTTCAGGATGGGACACGTACAGCAGTAGCTACGTGATACCTTGATACCTTGATACCTTGATCTCTCTCTAGTTATACTGGTGGTCACGTCTTGGAAGCTGTGTGGTGTTACACAACCAGGAATCAATAACATGTATGTGTTACAATATAGTGTTATACTATACGTCAGGCTGCGAGCAGCCGCGTCCAACAGCCTGGTTGACCAGTCCAGCAACCAGGAGGCCTGGTCGACGACCGGGCCGCGGGGACGCTAAGCCCCGAAAACACCTCAAGGTAACCTCAAGGTAAGGAGCAACTTGTGAGTGATAACGATAACAGGAAGATATACGGGCTCACCATAGTCCGTGCTACTTTGAATATTTTGTTCCAAGTAGCAAATCTTAAACAACACAAGACCATAACAGGAAGGTGACTGGACAGGTCGTCACCATCCCTGGTCGTCACCATCCCTGGTCGTCACCATCCCTGGTCGTCACCATCCCTGGTCGTCACCATCCCTGGTCGTCACCATCCCTGGTCGTCACCATCCCTGGTCGTCACCATCCCTGGTCGTCACCATCCCTGGTCGTCACCATCCCTGGTCGTCACCATCCCTGACATCACCATCCCTGACATCACCATCCCTGACATCACCATCTCTGGTCGTCACCATCCCTGGTCGCCACCATCCCTGACAGTCATATTCTCACAGATGACACCAGACAGATCACCATCAACGAGAAAATGATGAACATGACACCATCCAGGGAGGGAGCCGAGCGGACAGCACGCTGGACTTGTGATCCTGTGGTCCTGGGTTCGATCCCGGGCGCCGGCGAGAAACAATGGGCAGAGTTTCTTTCACTCTATGCCCCTGTTACCTAGCAGTAAAATAGGTACCTGGGTGTTAGTCAGCTGTCACGGGCTGCTTCCTGGGGGTGGAGGCCTGGTCGAGGACCGGGCCGCGGGGACACTAAAGCCCCGAAATCATCTCAAGATAACCTCAAGATAACCAATTGGTTAATATATGTCAACCAATTGACATATTTGAGCTGCCACATCTCGACACACACACCTGTACAGTTAGTGGTAGTTGTTGGGGCTGAAACGAGGTATTACACACGTGATTACACACCTGCCTGCCCTCCAAGACTGCCCAATGGTAAGAAAATGGTCAATTTAAAGTGGTCTCTCCTAACCTACCAGGGGGTCAGATTCACGAAGCAGTTACGCAAGCACTTCATGCAGGTCGGCGTTCAATCCCCCTCGATCGTCCAAATGGTTGGGCCACCATTCCTTTCCCTCCCCGTCCCATCCCAAATCCTTATCCTGACCACCAGGCTGTTATGGCTTGGCACTTTTGATAGTTCTCCCCTTCCCCTTTTAGATGTAAGGTCATGTCAACGCGTTGACGGGATTCATTTGACCCCGGCCAAGACGTGAGGTCAAGTCAGGTGACCAGAACGGATGAAGAGATGCTTACAGCATCTTCAAATACCGAGAGATGAAAATCAGAACGAATTTCAATTTCGAGATGTCACCTGAAAAAAATAAAGGACAGGTCTCTGACAGTCTGGTGGCCAATCAGGTCGACTAGACCTGTCCTCGTGGAAGGACAGATATGCCAGAGAGTGCCATAGCCACACCTGTGGCACCCTATGGCTCTGGGGGATTAGGGGGGTGTGCCATAGTGGGGGTTAACTCCCTAGCATATCATGACATTAAATTGGCGTGGTTTTCCCGCTGGAACTGTCAGGTTTGGCACTGGCATGCGCCTAGTCTTGCAGATAATGGCACTCTCTCATGTCTGGTGGCACTGACCTAGTTAACGGAGCTAGTAATTTTGACTAAACACACGCTCTCTGACACGTAAGAGCTTCTTTAAGGAGTAATAACTTTTAGTTAAACACACACACACACACACACACACACACACACACACACACACACACACACACACACACACACACACACACACACACGCACGCACGCACGCACACACACACACACGATACAATGAGGCTCTGTAGTTAGTATTTGTTTATGCAAGCACATTTAATTTGTTTTTTAAGTAAGATTAGGGTGAATTAGGAATGATACAATACAGGTGATGATGTTGCCTAATTAACCTGCAAAGCAAGAGTTGTTAACCTTACAACTCTTCTTAAGAGTTTGTTGTTAGAAACTCATTTATTTGATGAGTTTATGTCAATTGAATATGAGGTTAGGTATGAATTCTCTCTCTCTCTCTCTCTCTCTCTCTCTCTCTCTCTCTCTCTCTCTCTCTCTCTCTCTCTCTCTCTCTCTCTCTCTCTCTCTCTCTCTCTCTCTCTCTCTCTTGTAGAGGCAAGAAAGAACGTTTGGGTACGAATCGTTCTCTGATCATTCCTATTCATCCAGCAGTGATTCAAGGCCTGGTTGTAAACTGAATGACGGATCGTGTTCTAGGGGAATACTATAAGACTAGTGGTGACAGGTGACAGCGGCTTGTCCCTTGATGTCAACAGCAGGAATAACATCATTCGGGTCAGCGCACATTGCCGGGCGATAGTTTATTTATAGCTGTAGAGCTAACGAGGCATATGGGGCCAGATTCACGAAGCAGTTACGCAAGCACTTACGAACCTGGGGCCAGATTCACGAAGCAGTTACGCAAGCACTTACGAACCTGGGGCCAGATTCACGAAGCAGTTACGCAAGCACTTACGAACCTGGGGCCAGATTCACGAAGCAGTTACGCAAGCACTTACGAACCTGGGGCCAGATTCACGAAGCAGTTACGCAAGCACTTACGAACCTGGGGCCAGATTCACGAAGCAGTTACGCAAGCACTTACGAACCTGGGGCCAGATTCACGAAGCAGTTACGCAAGCACTTACGAACCTGGGGCCAGATTCACGAAGCAGTTACGCAAGCACTTACGAACCTGGGGCCAGATTCACGAAGCAGTTACGCTAGCACTTACGAACCTGGGGCCAGATTCACGAAGCAGTTACACAAGCACTTACGAACCTGTCCATCTTTTCTCAATCTTTGGCGGCTTTGTTTACAATTATTAAACAGTTAATGAGCTCCGAAGCACCAGGAGGCTGTTTATAACAATAACAACAGTTGATTGGCAAGTTTTCATGCTTGTAAACTGTTTAATAAATGTAAACAAAGCCGTCAAAGATTGAGGAAAGATGTACACGTTCGTAAGTGCTTGCGTAACTGCTTCGTGAATCCTGCTCCCTTGTTCCTAGATGCTTGCGTAACTGCTTCGTGAATCTGGCCCATGGGCGCTCCCATTGGCTGGCGAGCTGATTACTGTGGTCTACAGTGGTTAGCAGTGCGAATTGTCACGATGCCGGATTGTCTTAACAGCCCTTACGGGGCTATTCATGCCCGTGCCGCCTTTTGTTTAATCTTCATGACTCAATCGTCAAACAGCCTGGTTGAACAAGGCCGTTAACCTGGACTAGGATTTATCAAGGATTTATGCATCCCCTTACGAAACCTCTGCATCTTTCAGCAACCAATGCAGCGCGTAAATCCCCCTTACGCAAGAGAGGATTTAAAGCTTTATCAAAAATTATAGACCAATCGCATTAACATCACTTTTGAGGGATTAGGAAACCAATCTCCAGTTACATGGAGATTGGTTTCCATGTAACACAATGAACTTCACAAGCGAGATCAACATACAATATGATCATATGATCAACATAGACATCTTGAGAGGTTATCTTGAGATGATTTCGGGGCTTTAGTGTCCCCGCGGCCCGGTCCTCGACCAGGCCTCCACCCCCCAGGAAGCAGCCCGTGACAGCTGACTAACACCCAGGTACCTATTTTACTGCTAGGTAACAGGGGCATAGAGTGAAAGAAACTCTGCCCGTTGTTTCTCGCCGGCGCCTGGGATCGAACCCAGGACCACAGGATCACAAGTACAGCGTGCTGTCCGCTCGGCCGACCGGCTCCCTTTATACCCTTCGACATGATCATATAATCAACATAGACATGATCATATAATCCACTTAGACATGATTATATAATCCACTTAGACATGATCATATAGTCAACATAGACATGATCATATAATCAACATAGACATGATCATAGCAAGAAGATCATGTCTTTCACAGTTACTCAATCTGACAACATTTTAGGAGCATTCCCGCCAAACACACACCGAAACTACGACGTTGGTACAACGTTCGAACAAGTTTTAACACCTCCTAACCAGTTATAATAACCAATATAGCAAGTTGTAACAACGTTCTAATACGTCATAAACACGT
>NC_091228.1:5634987-5637487 GCF_040958095.1 Procambarus clarkii
TCACCAGTATCGCAAATGTTAATGGTTTTGGATGTTGTGTATTGGTTGCGTAGCATTAATTAAACCTTGGCTGTCATTTTGTCTAAATACATTTTTGTCAGTGAGATGGTGTCATCCATGTGTTCTTTCAGGGAATACAGTGTACTCACCTAGTTGTACTCACCTAGTTGTGTTTGCGGGGGTTGAGCTCTGGCTCTTTGGTCCCGCCTCTCAACCGTCAATCAACAGGTGTACAGATTCATGAGCCTATCGGGCTCTGTCATATCTACACTTGAAACTGTGTATGGAGTCAGCCTCCACCACATCACTTCCTAATGCATTCCATTTGTCAACCACTCTGACACTAAAAAAGTTCTTTCTAATATCTCTGTGGCTCATTTGGGCACTCAGTTTCCACCTGTGTCCCCTTGTGCGTGTTCCCCTTGTGTTAAATAGACTGTCTTTATCAACCCTATCAATCCCCTTCAGAATCTTGAATGTGGTGATCATGTCCCCCCTAACTCTTCTGTCTTCCAGCGAAGTGAGGTTTAATTCCCGTAGTCTCTCCTCGTAGCTCATACCTCTCAGCTCGGGTACTAGTCTGGTGGCAAACCTTTGAACCTTTTCCAGTTTAGTCTTATCCTTGACTAGATATGGACTCCATGCTGGGGCTGCATACTCCAGGATTGGCCTGACATATGTGGTATACAAAGTTCTGAATGATTCTTTACACAAGTTTCTGAATGCCGTTCGTATGTTGGCCAGCCTGGCATATGCCGCTGATGTTATCCGCTTGATATGTGCTGCAGGAGACAGTTCTGGCGTGATATCAACCCCCAAGTCTTTTTCCTTCTCTGACTCCTGGAGAATTTCCTCTCCCAGATGATACCTTGTATCTGGCCTCCTGCTCCCTACACCTATCTTCATTACATTACATTTGGTTGGGTTAAACTCTAACAACCATTTGTTCGACCATTCCTTCAGCTTGTCAAGTGTGTGTGTGTGTGTGTGTGTGTACTCACCTAATTGTACTCACCTAATTGTGCTTGCGGGGGTTGAGCTCTGGCTCTTTGGTCCCGCCTCTCAACCGTCAATCAACTGGTGTACAGATTCCTGAGCCTATTGGGCTCTATCATATCTACATTTGAAACTGTGTATGGAGTCAGCCTCCACCACATCACTTCCTAATGCATTCCATTTACTAACTACTCTGACACTGAAAAAGTTCTTTCTAACGTCTCTGTGGCTCATTTGGGTACTCAGCTTCCACCTGTGTCCCCTTGTTCGCGTCCCACCAGTGTTGAATAGTTCATCCTTGTTTACCCGGTCGATTCCCCTGAGGATTTTGTAGGTTGTGATCATGTCCCCCCTTACTCTTCTGTCTTCCAGTGTCGTGAGGTGCATTTCTCGCAGCCTTTCCTCATAACTCATGCCTCTTAGTTCTGGGACTAGTCTAGTAGCATACCTTTGGACTTTTTCCAGCTTCGTCTTGTGCTTGACAAGGTACGGGCTCCATGCTGGGGCCGCATACTCCAGGATTGGTCTTACATATATGTGTGTGTGTGTGTGTGTGTGTGTACTCACCTAGTTGTACTCACCTAGTTGTGTTTGCGGGGGTTGAGCTCTGGCTCTTTGGTCCCGCCTCTCAACCGTCAATCAACAGGTGTACAGATTCATGAGCCTATCGGGCTCTGTCATATCTACACTTGAAACTGTGTATGGAGTCAGCCTCCACCACATCACTTCCTAGTGCATTCCATTTGTCAACCACTCTGACACTAAAAAAGTTCTTTCTAATATCTCTGTGGCTCATTTGGGCACTCAGTTTCCACCTGTGTCCCCTTGTGCGTGTTCCCCCTTGTGTTAAATAGACTGTCTTTATCTACCCTATCAATCCCCTTCAGAATCTTGAATGTGGTGATCATGTCCCCCCTAACTCTTCTGTCTTCCAGCGAAGTGAGGTTTAATTCCCGTAGTCTCTCCTCGTAGCTCATACCTCTCAGCTCGGGTACTAGTCTGGTGGCAAACCTTTGAACCTTTTCCAGTTTAGTCTTATCCTTGACTAGATATGGACTCCATGCTGGGGCTGCATACTCCAGGATTGGCCTGACATATGTGGTATACAAAGTTCTGAATGATTCTTTACACAAGTTTCTGAATGCCGTTCGTATGTTGGCCAGCCTGGCATATGCCGCTGATGTTATCCGCTTGATATGTGCTGCAGGAGACAGGTCTGGCGTGATATCAACCCCCAAGTCTTTTTCCTTCTCTGACTCCTGAAGAATTTCCTCTCCCAGATGATACCTTGTATCTGGCCTCCTGCTCCCTACACCTATCTTCATTACATTACATTTGGTTGGGTTAAACTCTAACAACCATTTGTTCGACCATTCCTTCAGCTTGTCTAGGTCTTCTTGAAGCCTCAAACAGTCCTCTTCTGTTTTAATCCTTCTCATAATTTTAGCATCGTCCGCAAACATTGAGAGAAATGAATCGATACCCTCCGGGAGATCATTTACAT
>NC_091228.1:5639987-5682487 GCF_040958095.1 Procambarus clarkii
CCAGGTACCTATTTACCACTAGGTGAACAGGGTGCATCAGGGTGAGAGAAACATTTTGCCAATTTATCTCCGCCTCCACCGGGGATCGAACCCGGGACCTCAGGACTATGAATCCGAAGCGCTGTCCACCCAGCTGTCAGGCGCAGAGAGTAATCTAGTTGGAAAGATGATGGGAAGCGAAAAGACAATAGATGGAAGATGCTGTGGCTGGAGGAGTGAGGAAAACACTCCTTCTAGTGCTCAGTATTAGCTGTAATGAGCTGGTAATTAAGGAGGAAATGAGTGGTTGCATTAACCAACTAATTATCCACGATGAGGTGGTGTTCGTGGCCTCGGCCCAGCCATAAGGCTGACTGTACGAGATGATGAATGGGAGAGAGAGAGAGATACAGAGACAGAGAGAAAGAGACAGCCAGCCAGCTAGCCAGTCAGTCAGCCAGCCAGCCAGCCAGCCAGCCAGCCAGCCAGCCAGTCAACCAGCCAGTCAAGCAGCCAGCCAGTCAGCCATATAGCTAGCCAGTCAGACATGTTTTACTCTGTACCTCCTGAAGATTTCATCAAAGATGAAACTATCAATGATTTCTCTCAGTATATTTCGTGTGTAGTCTCTCCTATACGGGGCCTCGGGTGTATGGAACAGTTGATGAGTCAACTGGACCATCAACACGCTCTCTGAAGAGTCATCAACATCAACAAGCTCATCAGAACTTGGTATGAGAGGAGAGAGCAAGAGCAACATCATCACTACCACTCAACGTATTCATCACTCATAATGATACATATCTTAAGGTATTCCTGGATACAAGTATCCTCCACTATGGGATGACATCCCAGGGCATGTCGACCACTTGGGCTGGACGGTAGAGCGACGGTCTCGCTTCATGCAGGTCGGCGTTCAATCCCCTGTCGACCGTCCATAAGTGGTTGGGCACCATTCCTTTCCCCTGTCCCATCCCAAATCCTGACCCCTTCCCAGTGCTATATAGTCGTAATGGCTTGACGCTGTACACATTTGTGAGTACATTGTTCAGGGCATTGAGGCATTGTCAGTAATTTTAAGAATCTCAGAGGCTCTGGTCTGAAACTTGCTCCATTGGTCAGTTGTCTGTGTTGTGGGACGGGTCTTCTGGCACTGCTCCCCCCTACTTCCAGTCAGTGGCACTGCTCTCCCCTGACCCCCCTGCTTCCAGTCAGTGGCACTGCTCTCCCCTGACCCCCTACTTCCAGTCATTGGCACTGCTCTCCCCTGACCCCCTGCTTCCAGTCATTGGCACTGCTCTCCCCTGACCCCCTACTTCCAGTCAGTGGCACTGCTCTCCCCTGACCCCCTACTTCCAGTCAGTGGCACTGCTCTCCCCTGACCCCCTACTTCCAGTCATTGGCACTGCTCTCCCCTGACCCCCTGCTTCCAGTCATTGGCACTGCTCTCCCCTGACCCCCTGCTTCCAGTCAGTGGCACTGGCCCTCTGACCATCGCCTTAAGGCGGCCAATGAAAACGAAGGGAAGATTATCTGCTTGAAAAGCTCCACTAAATTGCTCTCATCTACAAGATAACCTCATCTCAAGATAACCTCAAGATGCTTGCTCTCATCTCAAGATTACCTCAAGATACTTGCTCTCATCTCAAGATAACCTCAAGATGCTTGCTCTCATCTCAAGATAACCTCAAGATGCTTGCTCTCATCTCAAGATAACCTCAAGATGCTTGCTCTCATCTCAAGATAACCTCAAGATGCTTGCTCTCATCTCAAGATAACCTCAAGATGCTTGCTCTCATCTCAAGATAACCTCAAGATGCTTGCTCTCATCTCAAGATAACCTCAAGATGCTTGCTCTCATCTCAAGATAACCTCAAGATGCTTGCTCTCATCTCAAGATAACCTCAAGATGCTTGCTCTCATCTCAAGATAACCTCAAGATGCTTGCTCTCATCTCAAGATAACCTCAAGATGCTTGCTCTCATCTCAAGATAACCTCAAGATGCTTGCTCTCATCTCAAGATAACCTCAAGATGCTTGCTCTCATCTCAAGATAACCTCAAGATTCTTGCTCTCATCTCAAGATAACCTCAAGATGCTTGCTCTCATCTCAAGATAACCTCAAGATGTACAGCAATTTTGATCGTATCTAAATGGTTTTTTCTTGGCCCTTCCTGGAAGAGTGTTGAGCGTGGAGGGCGTTTTATGCGCATTCGTTTGGATATGCGTAATTACTCGTTACTTACGCATTCATGACATTACGCAGGAGTTACAGACTCGCCTACACCCTTCTTCCGCGGTTAATGAAGGTACAGGTACAGTAAGTATGACAGGAACAGGTAAAAGCAGGTACATTAGACACATACAAGGATGATACGGTACAGGTAAAAGCAGGTACATTAGACACATACAAGGATGATACGGTACAGGGGTACTGTATCATCCTTTGCAAGATGGTGCAAGATCTTATCTTGTTTATCTTGAGATGATTTCGGGGCTTTTTAGTGTCCCCGCGGCCCGGTCCTCGACCAGGCCTCCACCCCCGAGGAAGCAGCCCGTGACAGCTGACTAACACCCAGGTACCTAAATACTGCTAGGTATCAGGGGCATAGGGTGAAAGAAACTCTGCCCATTGTTTCTCGCCGGCGCCTGGGATCGCACCCGGGACCACAGGATCACAAGTTCTGGGAGGCTGTACCAATGATGGTACTTTTCCAAGACACTAGTGCTCTCTAGGGTGGAGCCGAGAGTAGAGGGCGGGTGTAGTAGAGGTCATAGATACAAAGAGTAGACGCAGGAAGAAGAGAGAGAGAATTATCAGGGGGAAAGCGCCAAGCCATTACGACTATATAGCACTGGGAAGGGGGTCAGGATAAGGATTTGGGATGGGACGGAGGGAAAGGAATGGCGAGAAGCAGCATCTTGTGCGGGTTCAGAGAACAGCACAAGATGGCCGTCTCTCGAAATTATCTTGATATATTATTGCTTACTATAAATCTAGGGAGCCGGTCGGCCGAGCGGACAGCACGCGGGACTTGTGATCCTGTTGTCCCGGGTTCGATCCCAGGCGCCGGCGAGAAACAATGGTCAGAGTTTCTTTCACCCTATCCCCCTGTTACCTAGTAGTAAAATAGGTACCTGGGTGTTAGTCAGCTGTCACGGGCTGCTTCCTGGGGGTGGAAGCCTGGTCGAGGACCGGGCCGCGGGGACACTAATCATCTCAAGATAACCTCAAGATAATTACTTCCGTCCTGCTGGCCTGCATACTGAGTAGGGCCACGCTTGGCCACAGCAGTCTAAGGGGGAGGTCGTCGAGGGTGAGGGGGCAAGGAGGCAGGTTTCGAGGTGTAACTGGAGGATGAGAGAGAGGAAGGGATGAGGGTGTCGAGTCGTTACTGGAGTAGGAGGTGAGATAGTCAAGGTGATAGACACAGCCGTGTAAAGCAATAACCATTCCTTGAGTACTCCCTTGTAGACGGAGAGGCTGTTGGTAACCTCATCCTCGACGCTGAAGGACAAGACTCCTCCATCCTCATGGAGTGAAGTGCAAGGAGGGGCCAGAAGGATGAGTCTACCTACAATCCTCCTCTGCCTCTCCATAAACAAAAATAACTTTTTTCCCTCAAAATCTGTCGAGGCAGATGCAAAAGAAGCGCCAATATTTACAGTGGTTTAAGTTTGACTAACACGTAGCAATTTTAACGTATCGAGGGACGGTACTTGAAAGGAAAGTTACTAAAAAGTTTGTACTCTCCGGGCTTGGGGAGTAGAAGAACTCCCAGAACCCCATCAAGCAGGTATATGTGGGCCTGCGGGCCGCTCCAAGCAACAGCCTGGTGGACCAAACTCTCACAAGTCAAGCCTGGCCTCGGGCCGGGCTTGGGGAGTAGAAGAACTCCCAGAACCCCATCAAGCAGGTATATGTGGGCCTGCGGGCCGCTCCAAGCAACAGCCTGGTGGACCAAACTCTCACAAGTCAAGCCTGGCCTCGGGCCGGGCTTGGGGAGTAGAAGAACTCCCAGAACCCCATCAACCAGGTATATGTGGGCCTGCGGGCCGCTCCAAGCAACAGCCTGGTGGACCAAACTCTCACAAGTCAAGCCTGGCCTCGGGCCGGGCTTGGGGAGTAGAACTCCCAGAACCCCATCAACCAGGTATATGTGGGCCTGCGGGCCGCTCCAAGCAACAGCCTGGTGGACCAAACTCTCACAAGTCAAGCCTGGCCTCGGGCCGGGCTTGGGGAGTAGAAGAACTCCCAGAACCCCATCAACCAGGTATATGTGGGCCTGCGGGCCGCTCCAAGCAACAGCCTGGTGGACCAAACTCTCACAAGTCAAGCCTGGCCTCGGGCCGGGTTCATGGAGTAGAGCTCTCGGAACAGACTATAGGTGTGCTCCAGGTATCACTACCTTTGGTGTGGTCCACCACTGGTGTGGTCCACTAGAGTATGGTCCACCACCGGTGTGGTCCACCAGAATATGGTCCACCACTGGTGTGGTCCACCACTGGTGTGGTCCACCAGAGTATGGTCCACCACTGGTGTGGTCCACCACTGGTGTGGTCCACCAGAGTATGGTCCGGAGCTAAAGTTGTAATCAATTCGGAATTCACAATGAGCTCTTGCCCCCCAAACTGGTTTTTAGAGCCCTAACCTCTCATCTCCTGTGTATGTGAGCGAGCCCACCCTCTCACCACTCAAATATATTTCTATCTTGGGTGGCCACCCCAGGGTCATGGCGACGACTCGAACCATTGGCAGAGCGGGAGAAATCTTGAAACCAGTTGTTAGAGCAACCTGTGAGTACGCGACTACTGACTCCTGTGTGTACGCGACTACTGACTCCTGTGTGTACGCGACTACTGACTCCTGTGAGTACGCGACTACTGACTCCTGTGTGTACGCGACTACTGACTCCTGTGAGTACGCGACTACTGACTCCTCCTGTGAGTATGCGACTACTGACTCCTGTGAGTACGTGACTACTGACTCCTGTGAGTACGCGACTACTGACTCCTGTGTGTACGCGACTACTGACTCCTGTGTGTACGCGACTACTGACTCCTGTGAGTACGCGACTACTGACTCCTGTGTGTACGTGACTATTGACTCCTGTGTGTACGCGACTACTGACTCCTGTGTGTACGCGACTACTGACTCCTGTGTGTACGCGACTACTGACTCCTGTGTGTACGCGACTACTGACTCCTGTGAGTACGCGACTACTGACTCCTCCTGTGAGTATGCGACTACTGACTCCTGTGAGTACGCGACTACTGACTCCTGTGAGTACGCGACTACTGACTCCTGTGAGTACGCGACTACTGACTCCTGTGAGTACGCGACTACTGACTCCTGTGAGTACGCGACTACTGACTCCTGTGAGTACGCGACTACTGACTCCTGTGAGTACGCGACTACTGACTCCTGTGAGTACGCGACTACTGACTCCTGTGAGTACGCGACTACTGACTCCTGTGAGTACGCGACTACTGACTCCTGTGAGTACGCGACTACTGACTCCTGTGAGTACGCGACTACTGACTCCTGTGAGTACGCGACTACTGACTCCTGTTAATACACTTTCAGCTTTCTCTTCCTATCGGATGTTTCAATCGATTTGAACTTCCTCTTTGTCAGTATTTACTAAGAATAGTGAGCTATTTTATTTTGATCAACACTTCTAGAAGCAGGCCGTGAGGCTAGAGGTTATCCTACGTCATCCTAGTTATCCTAGATGTTATCTAGGATAACATGTCTTAGATAACGCAACATTACGTGTTTTGTACATGAATTATGGTAGGGTTTCTTGCTATCAGTTCCCTCCTCTCTCTCTCTCTCTCTCTCTCTCTCTCTCTCTCTCTCTCTCTCTCTCTCTCTCTCTCTCTCTCTCTCTCTCTCTCTCTCTCTCTCTCTCTCTTCTCTCTTTGTTCCTTTTCCTCCTCTCTCCTAGGACTCCCTTTGATCCTAGCCCTCCCTCCTAGCCCTCCCTCCTAGCCCTCCCCCCCTCCTAGCCCTCCCTAGTTCCCTCATATCTCAACATCTGACGACCATACATGAAAGGGGACAGATGTGAATTGATGCAATTTCCTTAAAACGCTGGAAACGGGACATGGAAGAGGTGGGATGGGTGAGGGGGGGGGGGGCGTTGTCTGAGGTAATGATATCCCTCTTCCATTCCTCCCTCCCTTCCTTGTCTTTACCTTGTCTTGGTTTCGAGGATCAATGGCTGCGACCCGGTCTCTGGTTGGCCTAGGCCTCGTGGTTTGGTGGTCTGATGAATTGCCTATCTTGTGTCTACCTTGTGTAGC
The DNA here is from genome assembly GCF_040958095.1 of Procambarus clarkii. Taxonomy (NCBI): domain Eukaryota; kingdom Metazoa; phylum Arthropoda; class Malacostraca; order Decapoda; family Cambaridae; genus Procambarus; species Procambarus clarkii. Next base: position 5,646,276 of record NC_091228.1, read on the forward strand.
TTCCGGGGTTCAACAGCCCCGCGGCCCGGTCTCCGTCCAGGCTTTCCGGTTGGTGATCTGGTCAATCAGGCTGTTGGACGCGGCTGCTCGCAGCCTGACGTATGAGTCACAGCCTGGTTGATCAGGTATCCTTTGGAGGTGCTTATCAAGTTCTCTCTTGAACACTGTGAGGGGTCGGCCAGTTATGTCCCTTATGTGTAGTGGAAGCGTGTTGAACAGTCTCGGGCCTCTGATGTTGATAGTTCTCTCTTGAACACTGTGAGGGGTCGGCCAGTTATGCCCCTTATGTGTAGTGGAAGCGTGTTGAACAGTCTCGGGCCTCTGATGTTGATAGTTCTCTCTTGAACACTGTGAGGGGTCGGCCAGTTATGTCCCTTATGTGTAGTGGAAGCGTGTTGAACAGTCTAGGGCCTCTGATGTTGATAGTTCTCTCTTGAACACTGTGAGGGGTCGGCCAGTTATGTCCCTTATGTGTAGTGGAAGCGTGTTGAACAGTCTCGGGCCTCTGATGTTGATAGTTCTCTCTTGAACACTGTGAGGGGTCGGCCAGTTATGTCCCTTATGTGTAGTGGAAGCGTGTTGAACAGTCTCGGGCCTCTGATGTTGATAGTTCTCTCTTGAACACTGTGAGGGGTCGGCCAGTTATGTCCCTTATGTGTAGTGGAAGCGTGTTGAACAGTCTCGGGCCTCTGATGTTGATAGTTCTCTCTTGAACACTGTGAGGGGTCGGCCAGTTATGTCCCTTATGTGTAGTGGAAGCGTGTTGAACAGTCTCGGGCCTCTGATGTTGATAGTTCTCTCTTGAACACTGTGAGGGGTCGACCAGTTATGTCCCTTATGTGTAGTGGAAGCGTGTTGAACAGTCTCGGGCCTCTGATGTTGATAGTTCTCTCTTGAACACTGTGAGGGGTCGGCCAGTTATGTCCCTTATGTGTAGTGGAAGCGTGTTGAACAGTCTCGGGCCTCTGATGTTGATAGTTCTCTCTTGAACACTGTGAGGGGTCGGCCAGTTATGTCCCTTATGTGTAGTGGAAGCGTGTTGAACAGTCTCGGGCCTCTGATGTTGATAGTTCTCTCATGAACACTGTGAGGGGTCGGCCAGTTATGCCCCTTATGTGTAGTGGAAGCGTGTTGAACAGTCTCGGGCCTCTGATGTTGATAGTTCTCTCTTGAACACTGTGAGGGGGTCGGCCAGTTATGTCCCTTATGTGTAGTGGAAGCGTGTTGAACAGTCTCGGGCCTCTGATGTTGATAGTTCTCTCTTGAACACTGAGGGGTCGGCCAGTTATGTCTCTTATGTGTAGTGGAAGCCTGTTGAACAGTCTCGGGCCTCTGATGTTGATAGTTCTCTCTTGAACACTGTGAGGGGTCGGCCAGTTATGTCCCTTATGTGTAGTGGAAGCGTGTTGAACAGTCTCGGGCCTCTGATGTTGATAGAGTTCTCTCTCAGAGTACCTGTTGCACCTCTGCTCTTCAACGGGGGTATTCTGCACATCCTGCCATGTCTTCTGGTCTCATGTGATGTTATTTCTGTGTGCAGGTTTGGGACCAGCCCCTCTAATATCTTCCACGTGTAAATTATTATGTACCTCTCCCGCCTGCGCTCTAAGAAATACAGATTTAAAACTTTTAATCGGTCCCAATAATTAAGATGATTTATAGAGTGGATTCAAGCGTGAAGGATCTTTGCACGCTCTCCTGGTCAGCAATTTCTCCGGCTCTGAATGGGGCTGTTAGTGTGTAACAATATTCCACCCTAGAGAGCACTAGCGTCTTGAAGAGTATCATCAGTGTTTGGAAGATCCTTGTTATCCAACCTGTCATTTTTCTTGCAGTTGTGACGGCTTTTGTGTTCTTGAAAGGTAAGTTCTTCTGCCATAATTACGTGTATGACATGATTTGAACTGCTTTTTGTACGGTTATCTTGAGGTTATCTTGAGGTGATTTCGGGGCTTTAGTGTCCCCGCGGCCCGGTCCTCGACCAGGCCTCCACCCCCAGGAAGCAGCCCGTGACAGCTGACTAACTCCCAGGTACCTATTTTACTGCTAGGTAGCAGGAGCATTCAGGGTGAAAGAAACTTTGCCCATTTGTTTCTGCCTCGTGTGGGAATCGAACCCGCGCCACCGAATTACGAGTCCTGCGCGCTATCCACCAGGCTACGAGGCCCCCCTATCCACCAAGCCCCCTACGAGGCCAGGCTACGGGGTTTCAGTTTTGATACATTTTTTTCCCCCATAGCGCAGGAGCTATGGGATATAATTTTTTAGTGATTAATATAATGGTATATAATGAGAACTTATATATCTTCATTATATATCACGTTATACTGTGGTGGTGACAGCAAGAAAAATAGTTTGTTGTTTAAACGTGTGAGGACTTACAACGTCAGTACTCGCAAGTGTTTCATCTTGGTGGGTTGTTCTATAGTGCGGGTTGACTGCGTTATATATGTGGTTTCTATGTGGTTTCTATGTGATTTATATGTGGTTTTATATGTGGTTTCTGGTAGTTTGTTGGTGTTTATTTCATTGTGTAGGAACTGGTACTTGTTTTTATTGATCATATAATGTTCTCTGTCTGTCTGTCTGTCTGTCTGTCTCTCTGTCTCTCTCTCTCTCTCTCTCTCTCTCTCTCTCTCTCTCTCTCTCTCTCTCTCTCTCTCTCTCTCTCTCTCTCTCTCTCTCTCTCTCTCTCTCTCTCTCTCTCACACACACAAGGCCTCGTAGCCTGGTGGATAGCGCGCAGGACTCGTAATTCTGTGGCGCGGGTTCGATTCCCGCACCAGGCAGAAACAAATGGGCAGAGTTTCTTTCACCCTGAATGCCCCTGTTACCTAGCAGTAAATAGGTACCTGGGAGTTAAGTCAGCTGTCACGGGCTGCTTCCTTGGGGTGTATGTGTGTGGTGTGGAAGAAAAAAAAAGTAGTTAGTAAACAGTTGATTGACAGATGAGAGGCGGGCCGAAAGAGCGGAGCTCAACCCTCGCAAACACAACTAGGTGAATACACACACACACACACACACACACACACACACACACACACACACACACACACACACACACACACACACACACACACACACACACACACACACACACACCACCCCCTCCCCTCTCTCCCTCCCCTCCCCCCTATCCCTCCCCTCCCTCCCCCCTACATCTCCCTCCCTCCCCCCTACATCCCCCTCCCTCCCCCCCTCCCTCCCCCCCTACATCCCCACCCCTCCCCCCCTCCAACAAGGGCAAACACAGCCTGGTAAGCACAGACACACACACACACAACGCACAAACCTTGACTAGTATATTGAAAACCTCTTGGACATTCCTGTTGGGGCCGTTGCTATGGGGATGCTGAGAGGGAGTGCGCCCAGGGCATGCGCTGCCTCGTGCGCTCACGCCATAAACACACACGCACACACACACGCGCGTTCGAGTGCGTGCACGCCGCCGCACACACCCTGACTTGAATACAAGGTTCCAGACGGTCATTTGCATGTCCTTGTTATTCCGCTCGAGGGAGGGCCATGGATAGGGCTGACCCACAGCCCTCTATCCTCAGCCCTCTCCCCTTCATGGGGGGCTCTCCCTACACCCCCCAAAATTCACCTCAAGCTTCGCACCTAATCAGCTTTACTCCTGCCGCTTTCCCCCAGTCCCTAATCTTCCAAGATCATGATGCTTTTTTGCTTTCGACCAGCAACAGCATCCAGCAACCGGGGGCCTGGTTAGGAGCAGCTGGTCCGCGCCCCTCTGGAAAGACGGTAGTAGTGCTACCGGTGCTAGAACTAGTATTAAATAGGTACTAATTAGTACTAGAACTAGTCAGCAAGGCCCAGATGTGTCTGGGTACAAGGGGTGAACAACCCAGCGGGTTTTCTTCCTATTGGGGAGTGTTTGCTGCAATGGCGGTTGAGTCGGCTCGCGCTGGGGTATACCCAATCAGCTCGCGCATTATTGGGTATACCCCAATCTCCTGGTATACAACTGTATACCAGGAGACGTGACCAAGGGATGTAGACCAAGCGGTTTACTCTATTACATGCTGGTTAGTTTAAGCTATTTGTGATAAGTCTTAATATAACCCTCCAGAGGTTGATAAGTTTTTAAGACATCAAAGCAGCGTGCTGTAGAGAAGTATATTTGAGGAGATAAATCCACAAGGTCCGTGATGAGGATTCGAACCAACGTACGGGATGTTACCAGATGCGCCTTGTGGATTTGTTCATTTGATATCTCACGTTATCGGGATTTTTGTGTGTATGGGTAATGGACTTTCCAGGGCATAGCCCCCTAGAACATTAGGCTATCCAAGGGCTACTTTCCAGGCATAGCCCCCTGGAACATTAGGCTATCCAAGGGCTACTTTCCAGGCATAGCCCCCTGGAACATTAGGCTACCCGAGGGCTACTTTCCAGGCATAGCCCCCTGGAACATTAGGCTATCCAAGGGCTACTTTCCAGGCATAGCCCCCTGGAACATTAGGCTACCCGAGGGCTACTTTTAACTTGTATCAGTTAGGCTCCAGCCAGCATTGATAAAAGGAAGACTATTTAGTTATATGAGAGTAGGAGTCTCACACTTGGACTCCAGTGTGTGTCCGCGATGAAATCTCTGAGCGCGGGTACCTGATTGGCTGACGAGGCGGCCATGACTCCAGCCATTTTCATTTGGCCAATCATGCGCGAGCTTACATGCCGCGTAGGGTACGAAAGTAAATAAAGTTGGTGATCCAGTATTTTTATATATTTGTTTGAAATTTTCAATGGTTTCCAGAATATAGCGTTTAGTGTTGTGAAAGCCTAATCAGTCTTCGTATCATTGAACGCTGTATTCTGGAAAAGAGACTTGAAAATGTAATATTATACATTATATTAACAGGATAATTCTGGGCCACGTAAAGAAAACGGGCTGAATTAAGTTGACTTAGAAGACACGAGTTAAATTTCAAGAAAATGGGGTTTCGGTGAAACTGGAAGATCTGTTTCTTTTGATTGGTTTCTCTAAGCTTCCAGTCAAGCTGTTCCAGACCGTTCTGGAACATCCAGAGGGTGTGCTGGCCCTGAGTGATACTCCAGTCTTTATGTAGTTTATTTCCTAAATTTTTGATGTGTGGGGTCAGACGCCTCAGTGTGGGGTCAGGGCCCCCCTGTGTGGGGTCAGGGACCCCCAGGACCCCACCTGGGAGTCCAGGTTCCCAGGTGGGGTCCGGGACTCGGGGTCAAGCGTAATGACATCAGCTTTAAGTCTTTAAATATTTAGACGGCTGGGTGCAGTGTTAAACCCTCACAATTTTCAATGTTTTAAACCCATATTCAACAATTGGTCTTCCCACTTATGCTGATAACATTTTGGGTGTTGCAAATACCCTATATATATATATATATATATATATATATATATATATATATATATATATATATATATATATATATATATATATATATATACGCAGAAAATATGGGCCTACGGGCCGCTCCAAGCTCCAAGCAACAGCCTGGTGGACCAAACTCTCACAAGTCAAGCCTGGCCTCGGGCCGGGCTTGGGCAGTAGAAGAACTCCCAGAACCCCATCAAGCAGGTATATGTGGGCCTGCGGGCCGCTCCAAGCAACAGCCTGGTGGACCAAACTCTCACAAGTCAAGCCTGGCCTCGGGCCGGGCTTGGGCAGTAGAAGAACTCCCAGAACCCCATCAAGCAGGTATATATAAGGATACCACCTCTGGTGCAATTGTAGGGACCCATAGCCTCGAAGAAGAAAATAAAGAGTATTCAGAGAAGACCTTGTGGCTTCTCACTGAATACTTTACACACACTCACATATAACAATTACTGTTCGAAGACCTCATCCAGCTCCTTGGGGACGCGTGCCCAAGATACAGCAAGCGCTTCCTCTCTGGAACGCGACACTGAGGCGCTGGAACAGTTGCGTCAGATTTAGCTACTGAGAACGAAGTGTCCATGTAGCACGGGCTATGGTGAGCCCGTAAATACGCTAGAACAGGAAACTGGCCGCTCTTGAGTCCCTTAGTTCACCTAATGAGTTCCTCACCCACCTCATTAAGGAACTTTAGTGCACAGTTACCTCAGGCATTAAGGGATCTCAGAGCCTGTTACCCCCCAATGCTTGTCAGGTTAAATAGCTGCTTCAACGACACACAGTTGAACTAGGTTATCTTGAGGTTATCTTGAGATGATTTCGGGGCTTTTTAGTGTCCCCGCGGCCCGGTCTTCGACCAGGCCTCCACCCCCAGGCAGCAGCCCGTGACAGCTGACTAACACCCAGGTACCTATTTTACTGCTAGGTAACAGGGGCATAGGGTGAAAGAAACATTGCCTATAGGTGCATTATAACTAGCCACCAGTCGAGGACCGGGCCGCGGGGACACTAAAGCCCCGAAATCATCTCAAGATAACCTCAAGATAACGAAATTCGTTTCGTTTATTTTCCAATTGAAAGAACAATTCTAATAATTCGGTGAAGGTAATTACAGTGACCTGATATGTGTGTGTGCAGGGTTGTGCTCGTGCTCCTGGGCCCCCATTATCCCCTTGAGAGGGATGAAAGAGGGGGTTGTGGGTGCAGGACATCAGGGGTCCCCATCACAGCCCTATTAATCTTCATTAATGGGAGTCTCCGGCGGTCGTCTCAATCCCAACGACGTATCCTCCCCATCCTCATTAGTTTACCCCCCTACCCCTATCCCCCCATGTCTCTAACCCACCTCCCCCATCCCCCCCCCCCCCCCCATCATCGGGGGAGGAGTAGCGGAGAGAGGGAGCTATTTTGTTGGGGGTTCTGGAGGTGTGGGGTCTTGGGCCTATCCAGTCTGTATATATACAAGAGAATGTGTGTCTGTCCATGGATAGAGAACAGACGTCCTCCTCTGTATGGGCCTCGGGGGAGTGGAAGATCTCCCGAAACCCTGTACAGGTAAGATCCAGGTAAGATTATATGCTCCACTCTATCACGAGCAAGAGATAATTAGTCTAAACAGGTAGTTACAAATTCCCGGAATTGGCAAACGTTCCTATTCGTTGTATCTACAGTGTGGGGGGTCGAACCTGGGTCCCAAGCCAGGCTCTGGGAGTAGAAGAACTCCCGAAACCTTCTCCAGGTATGTTCCAGGCAACATGGGTTTTGTGATCGTATCTTTTTTTCTCGGAACTGTATTTCAAAGATGTTTATGGTGATCAAGACCTTCTGATCTGCTCTCAGATTACCTGGGTAGTTATCCTGATATGATGATATGGTGCGGTTACCTTGAAGTTACCTTGAAGTTACCTTGAAGTTACTTTGATATCTTGAAGTTACCTTGAGGTTACTTTGATGTTATCTTGAAGTTACCTTGAGGTTACCTTGAAGTTACTTTGATGTTATCTTGAAGTTACCTTCAGGTTACCTTGAAGTTACCTTGAGGTTACTTTGAAGTTACCTTGGAGTTACCTTGAGGTTACTTTGATGTTATCTTGAAGTTACCTTGAGGTTACCTTGAAGTTACCTTGAGGTTACTTTGATGTTATCTTGAAGTTACCTTGAGGTTACCTTGAAGTTACCTTGAGGTTACTTTAATGTTATCTTGAAGTTACCTTGAAGTTACTTTGATGTTATCTTGAAGTTACCTTGAGGTTACCTTGAAGTTTCCTCGAAGTTACCTTGAGGTTATCTTGAAGTTACCTTCAGGTTACCTTGAAGTTACATTGAGGTTACCTTGAAGTTACCTTGAGGTTATCTTGAAGTTACCTTGAGGTTACCTTGAGGTTATCTTCAAGTTACCTTGAGGTTACCTTGAGGTTAACTTGAAGTTACCTTGAGATTACCTTGAAGTTACCTTAAGGTTACCTTGAAGTTACCTTGAGGTTACCTTGAAGCTACCTTGATGTTACCTTGAAGCTACCTTGATGTTACCTTGAGGTTAACTTGAAGTTACCTTGAGGTTAACTTGAAGTTACCTTGATATTACCTTGAAGTTACCTTAAGGTTACCTTGAAGTTACCTTAAGGTTACCTTGAGGTTGCCTTGAAGTTACCCTGAAGTTACCTTGAAGTTACCCTGAAGTTACCTTGAAGTTACCTTGAAGTTACCCTGAAGTTACCTTCAGGTTACCTTGAGATGATTTCGGAGCTTAGCGTTCCCGCGGCCCGGTCCTCGACCAGGCGTTCTCGTTGCTGGACTGATCAACCAGGCTGTTGGACGGTTTCAATAATAGTTTACTGCTAAACTGGTTAATGAGCCATTATCCTAAACAGAGAATATTCTCAAGTTATTGCTGTAAAGTCTAAGGTAAACTTGTTTTCTGTAAAAAACAAATCCTGAGTCGTAAATTTTCTTTAATATCAAATTCTAGGGCATAATCAAATAGTTTTGCATATCATATTTCACATATTTGTAAATAAACCTAAACATGGATAGGGAGTACATAATAGGACTACATACTAGGTCGTGCATACTAGTAGTGCTTTTGAGCACTTTTGATATGTAGTGTTTTAAGGTGATTATCTTGCAGGAACATCTTCCCTGAGGCCAGATTGAACTATTTAATTCTACTTTATTTCCTCCTTTATGGAGTGGCGCTATCTCCACTGTTCTATATATTTAAGTCGCAGATAACACCAGTATCTAGGCTCCGTTTCCCCCCCAAAAAAAACAGGACCTGAGATAGTGGTTTTTATGCAATATTTAATACATATATAATTCCAGGAATGCCTAGTGCAGAGTGCTTGGGCATGCTGTCTATGCATATTGGTTCGGGAGGCAACTGATACAGGGTTCGATGCTGGTATTACGTTCATTAAGAGTTCATTTTGAGTTCATTGAGTTTCAGAGTGTTCAGGGGGTTCACTGAAGACAGAATCGTACTGAAGTCTCAGTATTTTACACATTTCTGTGTTGTCATCTGTGAAGGTTCCATCACCCTGTATGCTCTGCATGGCAGAGTTTCTTTCACCCTATGCCCCCTGTTACCTAGCAGTAAAATAGGTACCTGGGTGTTAGTCAGCTGTCACGGGTTGCTTCCTTGGGGTCGAGGCCTGGTCGAGGACCGGGCCGCGGGGACACTAAAGCCCCGAAATCGTCTCAAGAATCAAGATAACCCTTGCCCAAGGGGTTCAATGGTGGATGAAGTTTTCATGTTGGATTTTCGTCTGCTTAGGAGAAAAAAGTATTTTGGATTCCTCTGTATTTCACTGATGGCCTTTTGTTCTCTTTGTTCATCCTGGATTTTATGTGATCCAAGAAGAGAGGGTATATGTGTAATCCAACTTTGGATATTAAAAAAGAGAGGGTATGTGTAATCCTACAATGGGTATTCAAGAAGAGAGGGTATGTGTAATCCTACAATAGGTATTCAAGAAGAGAGGGTATGTGTAATCCTACCCAAGGTATCAGAGAAGAGAGATTATGTGTAATCCCACAATGGGTATTCAAGACGAGAGGAGTATGTGTAATCCAACTCTGGATATTCAAGAAGAGAGGGTATGTGTAATCCTACAATGGGTATTCAAGAAGAGAGGGTATGTGTAATCCAACTCAGGGTATCAGAGGAGAGAGGGTATGTGTAATCCTACCCAGGGTATCAGAAAAGAATGTAGGAGATGGATAAGCCTGTCTGGTGTGGTCCACTGTCTGGAATGACAATGAGAGCCCCTTGAGATGCTCGTCTTCACCTTAGTATTCTGTCCACCTTCACCCTGTCTTAGGAGGAGAGGAGCAAGGTCTCTTCCACTGTGTGAGGAGACCTTGGCTTCTTGAAGGTGACTAAGAGAGAGAGAGAGAGAGAGAGAGAGAGAGAGAGAGAGAGAGAGAGAGAGAGAGAGAGAGAGATGGGGAGGAGCGAGAGATAGATTGCGTTTTTAGTCTATTGGCTGAATAGGAGAATGTTTAGTTCTCTCTCTCTCTCTCTCTCTCTCTCTCTCTCTCTCTCTCTCTCTCTCTCTCTCTCTCTCTCTCTCTCTCTCTCTCTCTCTCTCTCTCTCTCTCTCTCTCTCTCCAAATTCCTACCTTCATGTTACAAGCCAAGAGCTGTTATCAGACCTTAGCTCAGTTTACAAGCTTGAGACACTTGCAACTGATTCACAAGATGTTTTTATAAGTGCATACTTAAGTGATAAGTCGCTCATATTAGGCAGACAGGTTGAAGGAGGGGTCAAGCACGCGTACCAGAGCTGCATATGGTCAGGCAAGTACATATTGTATGTATCTCTAATATGTAGTTCCTGTGAGGACATGTTCTTGGTGTAAGGAGTAGATGATGTTCTTGAGAAGCGTCTAAGGAGATCCCTGTTGTTAGTTGTTGACTGGTGTTGTGATGTATTTTCTTATTCTTATATTAGATATAGACAAAAATACAAGTCACAGCTTCGTGTCATCTTTTGCAGGTGACACAAAAATCAGCATGAAAATTACCTCGGCTGAAGACATTGAAAAACTTCAAGCTGATATTAATAAAGTTTTCGACTGGGCAGCAGAAAATAACATGATGTTTAACAGTGATAAATTCCAGGTACTCAGGTACGGTAAAAATTAGAACCTGAAACATAATACAGGGTACAAAACACAATCAAATGTGCCCATAGTAGGAAAGCAGCATGTCAAGGATTTAGGAATAATGATGTCTGACGACCTAACGTTTAGGGAGCATAACCAAGCAAATATTGCGACAGCCAGGAAAAATGATAGGATGGATTACGAGAACTTTCAAGTCCAGAGATCCCATCACAATGGTTGTACTCTTCAAGTCACTTGTGTTGTCCCGTCTCGAGTACTGCTCAGTACTCACTTCCCCCCTTCAGAGCAAGAGAGATTGCTGAAATAGAGGGAATACAGAGAACATATACGGCACGCATAGACCAGATAAAACACCTAAATTATTGGGATCGTCTCAAAGCTCTCCAAATGTACTCTCTGTTGAACCAAACTCTCACAAGTCAAGCCTGGCCTCGGGCCGGGCTTGGGCAGTAGAAGAACTCCCAGAACCCCATCAAGCAGGTATATGTGGGCCTGCGGGCCGCTCCAAGCAACAGCCTGGTGGACCAAACTCTCACAAGTCAAGCCTGGCCTCGGGCCGGGCTTGGGCAGTAGAAGAACTCCCAGAACCCCATCAAGCAGGTATATGTGGGCCTGCGGGCCGCTCCAAGCAACAGCCTGGTGGACCAAACTCTCACAAGTCAAGCCTGGCCTCGGGCCGGGCTTGGGCAGTAGAAGAACTCCCAGAACCCCATCAACCAGGTATATGTGGGCCTGCGGGCCGCTCCAAGCAACAGCCTGGTGGACCAAACTCTCACAAGTCAAGCCTGGCCTCGGGCCGGGCTTGGGCAGTAGAAGAACTCCCAGAACCCCATCAACCAGGTATATGTGGGCCTGCGGGCCGCTCCAAGCAACAGCCTGGTGGACCAAACTCTCACAAGTCAAGCCTGGCCTCGGGCCGGGCTTCCACGTCCCTCCTCACCGCTCAAGGAAGGTGTTCACCCCTCAACACTATACTTACCAAGCCGCCTCAGGCAACACAGTGCCGTGAATGACGGGGTGAGTAATGAACCCCGGCGCTAATGTCCTCCTCAGACGACGTCAGAAGAATGTCAGAAGACATTCACACACGGATAAGAAGACATCATTGCCGGCGACAACTGACTTAAAAATACCAGTCGGGGGCCTGAAACCTGTACCGAAATGGACGTTACGGCGTCACAATCACGTGACAAACACCTCGTCTACGTTATGTAACAATAGGGTAGGATTGGTTAGAGAGGAGGAAGTTTGAAATTAGATTTGGTTAGGTCAGGTCACCCTTTTGGAGGGATAGAGGTGAATTTTCATTCCACCGGAATGTTGACGCCTTTGGGCGATTGAGACATGATTGCTTCGTCTGAAGTGTGTGTGTGTGTGTGTGGGGGGGGGGGGGTAAGTTGCAATGTAGGGGGGGATTGCTTGGCCCAATTTGGAATTTGTTGCAAATGGGTAACAGTGTGATCTTTTCCAAACTTTATCCATCGTAGTCTGTCGTGGCGGCCCATTGTTTTGCCCCGAGGGAGACGTCTACCTCTTGAGGGGAACGTCTTAGCTACTTCCACCTCTTGAGGGGGATGTCTTAGCTGCTTCTACCTCTTGAGGGGGATGTCTTAGCTACTTCTACCTCTTGAGGGAGACGTCTTAGCTGCTTCTACCTCTTGAGGGGGACGTCTTAGCTACTTCTACCTCTTGATGGAGACGTCTTAGCTACTTCTACCCCTTGACGGGGACGTCTTAGCTACTTCTACCTCTTGAGGGGGACGTCTTAGCTACTTCTACCTCTTGAGGGAGACGTCTTAGCTGCTTCTACCTCTTGAAGGGGAAGTCTTAGCTACTTCTACCTCTTGATGGAGACGTCTTAGCTACTTCTACCCCTTGACGGGGACGTCTTAGCTACTTCTACCTCTTGAAGGGGAAGTCTTAGCTACTTCTACCTCTTGAGGGAGACGTCGGAACTAGTTCTACCTCTTGAGGGGGAAAGGTCGAAGCTGTTCACCTGCCAGAAGTCACTGCTGATGCCTGTCGGGGACACTAAAGCCCCGAAATCATCTCAAGATAACCTCAAGATAAACTCAAGATTGCCTCACACACTCGTCATTGCAATGCTGTGACGTGGGCACTGGCACTGCATTGCTGTGCTGTTGCTTATTCAGTATTACGTCTTGTTCTGAGCTCTGCCTCTCCTTTCTTGGGCAGGTATTGAGTTGTGACCCGCTCCGGTATCAGCCTCCTCTCTCTCTCTCTCTGTCTCTGTCTCTGTCTCTGTCTCTGTCTCTGTCTCTCTCTCTCTCTCTCTCTCTCTCTCTCTCTCTCTCTCTCTCTCTCTCTCTCTCTCTCTCTCTCTCTCTCTCTCTCTCTCTCTCTCTCTCTCTCTCTCCCCCTCTCCCTCCTTCCCCTTTCAGAGCAGGAGAGATCTATGCATTAGAGGGAATACAGAGAACATATACGGCACGCATAGACAAGATAAAACACCTAAATTATTGGGATCGTCTCAAAGCTCTCCAAATGTACTCTCTGGAAAGGAGACGAGAGAGATACCAAATAATATACACATGGAAAATACTGGAGGGCCAGGCCCTAAATTTGCACAGTAGAATAACAACATACTGGAGTGAAAGGTACGGAAGGAAATGCAGAATAGAACCAGTGAGGAGTAGAGGTGCCATAGTCACAATAAGAGAACACTGTATAAACATCAGAGGTCCACAACTGTTCAACACCCTCCCAGCAAGGCATTAGAAATATTACCGGAACAAAGGTGGATGCCTTCAAGAGGCACTTAGATAAGTTCTTGCAAGAAGTGCCGGACCAACCAGGCTGTAATGGATATGTGAACCTGCGGGCCGCTCCAAGCAACAGCCTGGTGGACCAAGTTATGACAAGTCAAGGCCGGGCTCCGGCAATAAAAGAAAGTAGAAATCACACCTTCAAGACGACCCCCCCAACCCCCCTCCTTCGGGGTGGTAGCCCCCCATAAATCACTTGAGCGCCAGCCTTCAGCTATAAGGCAGCTTACAGCGGTGTGTTCGTCCGTGTTGAACTGTATTTTGTGAGTGGGATGGTGGTAGTGGTGATGATAGTGGTGGTGGTGGTGGTGGTGCTGGTAGTGGTGGTGATGGTGGTGATGCTGGTGATGCTGGTAGTGGTGATGCTGGTGGTGGTGATGCTGGTAGTGGTGGTGATGGTGGTGATGGTGGTAGTGGTGGTGATGGTGCTGGTGATGCTGGTAGTGGTGATGCTGGTGGTGGTGATGCTGGTAGTGGTGGTGATGGTGGTGATGGTGGTAGTGGTGGTGATGGTGCTGGTGATGCTGGTAGTGGTGGTGATGGTGGTGATGGTGGTAGTGGTGGTGATGGTGGTGGTGATGGTGGTAGTGGTGGTGATGGTGCTGGTGATGCTGGTAGTGGTGGTGATGGTGGTGATGGTGGTAGTGGTGGTGATGGTGGTGATGGTGGTAGTGGTGGTGATGGTGGTGGTGATGGTGGTAGTGGTGGTGATGGTGCTGGTGATGCTGGTAGTGGTGGTGGTGATGGTGGTAGTGGTGGTGATGGTGGTGGTGATGGTGGTAGTGGTGGTGATGGTGGTGGCAGAGTTCTCCGCCCCATTCTTTTTGTCTGCTGCTCTTCACATCTGCTCCAATAGATCACAGCAGAGCGCGTCTCTTCTTATATTGGGTGCCAACTCTCTTGAGCCGTCTCTCCCTATTTCTCTCTGTCTGTCTAGCGTGTCTGGTTCCCCTGTCTGTCTGTCTGTCTGTCTGTCTCCCTACCCTGGCGAATCAGACTTGTTGGTGCAGATAGTTCGTCGTTGGTACACCGTCCTTGGGGGGAGCTACCAGTCCTCAGGCAAGGCTCGTTCAAGCGGCGGCTGAACCCAAAAGGGACATTCGATTAGTATTTCCACGCACTGCGTATTCCATATATGTATTTTCTCACATATATATGGTAATTGGTGTTACATATTAAAGTCCTCCGTGTTTCCGTCTGTGTTTAGTGCTTGTATTATGTATAAGGGACCGGGGAGGCTTGACAACCAAGTGGCCTCGCCAACGTTTTGGTCCAAGTTCGAGTCCTGTCCAAGGAGGATTGACTTGGGGGGTGCGCTAATCCCCGATTGGTCGCCTCTGTTCGCCCAGCAGTAATTGGGTACTTTGTTCTAAACTCAAGTTCCTAGTAGAACTAAGTTAGTCGGCTTTCTACCACCACAACCCCCCCCCCCCCCCACAACCCCCCCCCCCCACAACCACTACCACAACCCCCCCCCCCCACACACAACCACCCCCACAGGTAAATGACGCTAGAAATATTGACTTATTGTGAAAAGTTAAATGTTCCCTTTTGAAGTGTGGACAATGAAGAGACTAGAGAGAGAGAAGAGAGTGAGGCAGCCAAGAGGAGCCGGGGACCGCGAGCTTGATCTGCCACACTGGACAACAAAGCAACACTGGTAGAATGTCATCTTTCTGGTCAGACAAATACCTCGAGGAATCTCCCAGGAAAAAAAATGACTTAGAAACACGGAATGAAAAACGGAAAATGAAAAGTAGCTCTTCTGACTTTTCCAGCAAGCGACGTCAACCCGGACTTGAGAGAGCGGGACTTTTCCCCAAGGTTTTGGCCAACAATAACAGTTCTCTACGTCACACAGCTGTTGCAAAGGGGGAGGGGAAGGCTTGGGGGGGGGGGGGGGGGTAGAGGGAGATGCAACCTGAATCTATTGTAGAATGTTTAGTAGCTATCGACAGGAAGCCGGTCGGCCGAGCGGACAGCACGCTGGACTTGTGATCCTGTGGTCCTGGGTTCGATCCCAGGCGCCGGCGAGAAACAATGGGCAGAGTTTCTTTCACCCTATGCTCCCCTGTTACCTAGCAGTAAAATAGGTACCTGGGTGTTAGTCAGCTGTCACGGGCTGCTTCCTGGGGGTGGAGGCCTGGTCGAGGACCGGGCCGCGGGGACACTAAAGCCCCGAAATCATCTCAAGAAATCATCTCAAGATAGCTGTCAGGCCGGTTAGTGTTCGGTTCTGCCCCTTACAGTTCGGTTAAACACGAACTAAACACGTGTTAGCAGCGTGTGAGACCCGGTCAGTCAATCACTTAAACAGCGCCAGTTACAATATGTAGATCGTACATGTGATTATGGAAAGATGCACTGGTTTCGTAGAATGCTTTATGAATCGTGTCCAGGGTAGACTAATGCAGATAACACGCAGTGAAGAAGAGAGAGAGGGGCAAGGGAAAGAAGAATCAGGGGTGAAAGATGAAAGAGAAAGGAGGGGAGAGAGGGGAAAAGGGAAGGGGGCGTCAACCCCTGCCAAACAAGGGGCTCTTAAAACGAGGTTAACCAGCCCAAAAGAAAATTTGTTTGTAATTAACTGAACAAACTTGCTGCTGAAGAAGTTATAAAAAGGTTCTTGAAGACTGACGCATTCATGTAAAGCCCCCATCCAGTTCCTGTCCACACCCCTACCCCCCTCCCCCCCTCACACAGACACACCCCTACCCCCCTCCCCCCCCTCACACACACACACACACATTTACACATTTACATACATACACGCAGCAGGAGAATGCATAAATGCATAAACTACACAATTCGTCACAGAGGTGCGTGGGTTAGTCTCCCCTTATTAGGATGATAATTGTCCCAGCTGTCTCACGCACATACATATATGTCCCACCACCGCTCCCAAACGTATACATATGTGCCACGGAATACATATACATATTTAATAATAATTATATATATATGTCCCACCACCGCTCCCAAACGTATACATATGTGCCGCGGAATACATATGAATATTTAATCATAATTATTATATGTATTATGGCCCAGCGTTCCCAAACATATGTATATGCATATGTGAATGTGCATATACATATGCATATGTATATGCATATTGTATGCATTCAATTCATTTATTCACCCGTATTGAAAGGGTTTAACACTGTAGTGAATGCTTTTTTTCCCCCGTTGAATGAAGACTTAGAATGTGTTCGAATGAATGTGGTCGTTCACGAATGAATGTGGTCGTGCAAGGTCGTCGAGGCGTTTCGAACGTTCGTTTATAATCGAACACGGTGGACCTGTATAATTTAATTATAAATTGGCGTTCTGAAATGGGTGGGGGTGGGGGTGGGGGGGTAGTTCTTTCCTGAGCGCTACCTGTTATTGATTTCTAGAGTTGTGTGTGAGCGTCTATTCGTCCTGTCCGTCCTATCCGTCCGTCCGTCCGTCCGTCTGTCTATCCTGTCTATCCCCCCCCCTCCTAACCCAGTCCCCTGGCACTTATCACTCTTTCTTGAGACGTCTCGAACGAGCCCTTCGCCACGATGTGAATTAAATTCAAACAAGTTGGGACATTTGTACGTCTTGGCAAGTACGGGGGGCCGAACCCCCGCCCCCCCCCCCACACACACACACAGGATTTACGGCTTCGCTGCCTCTCTCGTAAATCCCCACCCCTCACCCCCCACCCCACCCCCCAGCGGCAATGTTGTCTTGTGTAGACATGTTCCCTTCATGGTAGATTGCTGTTTGTCCTCCTCTTTCTTCCCTTACTCCTTGTTCTCCTCCTTCCCCTTCTCCTTCCCCTCCTCCTCCCCTCACTGCTCAGCTCTGTGCTACTCACTCGGGCTTGCTACAAGTGTAATCCCGAAATCCAAGGAACCAACTGCGAGGATTGACTTCAAACTCTGGACCGAGAGAGATGGAAATACAGTTTGTAGCGAGGGGGGGGGGGGGTAGATAAAGAGGAGTCGTGATCTAGATATACAAAATACTCAAAAGCGTTCCGGAATCGTCATATAGTGGATGGAGATCAGTTGAGTATAGGAGAAAGGGAGCCGGTCGGCCGAGCGGACAGCACGCGGGACTTGTGATCCTGTGATCCTGGGTTCGATCCCAGGCGCCGGCGAGAAACAATGGGCAGAGTTTCTTTCACCCTATGCCCCCCTGTTACCTAGCAGTAAAGTAGGTACCTGTGTGTTAGTCAGCTGTCACGGGCTGCTTCCTGGGGGTGGAGGCCTGGTCGAGGACCGGGCCGCGGGGACACTAAAAGCCCCGAAATCATCTCAAGATAACCTCAAGATAGCAGTAAATAGGTACCTGGGTGTTAGTCAGCTGTCACGGGCTGCTTCCTGGGGGGTGGAGGCCTGGTCGAGGACCGGGCCGCGGGGACACTAAAAGCCCCGAAATCATCTCAAGATAACCTCAAGAAGGGATGCCAGGTGGATCTTAAGGATCATGGTAATCACCAGGTGTTGACAGGTGAGATAGCGTGAGATAGCGTGAGGTGGCCTGCTTGCATCTCCTGTATGCAAATCAGCGTCGTGGGATCTCCGTGGTTCCCATGGGTAATTGGCGAGACCCGTCAGCTCGCTTCTGATTGGCTGGGCACTGATTGGCCAGTCGGAAAGCGGGTGGTTAGCCAATCACAGAGCTGGTTATGGTGGTTGAGTATCTGTAGACGTTTGTAATGCATTTGTATTTGAAGCTTTGTCTTAGAGTGTCTGTCTCTCTGTCTCTGTCTCTGTCTCTGTCTGTCTATGTCTCTCTCTGTCTCTCTGTCTGTCTCTCTGTCTCTCTCTGTCTGTCTGTCTCTGTCTGTCTATGTCTCTCTCTCTTTCTCTCTCTGTCTCTGTCTCTTTCTCTCTGTCTGTCTGTCTCTCTCTCTCTGTCTGTCTGTCTGTCTGTCTGTCTGTCTGTCTCTGTCTGTCTGTCTGTCTGTCTGTCTGTCTGTCTGTCTGTCTGTCTGTCTGTCTGTCTGTCTGTCTGTCTGTCTGTCTGTCTCTCTCTCTCTCTCTCTCTCTCTCTCTCTCTCTCTCTCTCTCTCTCTCTCTCTCTCTCTCTCTCTCTCTCTCTCTCTCTCACTCTCACTCATCAGGACACATGAGCTACGATAACATGCTCCAGTGCGCCACACATGAAACATGAACACATTAGTCTCGAGGACGCCCGATTCAGAGAGCTCTTTTAATGTCTGATGTAGAAACATGATTGCTCGACTGTCTTTTATATCTGGCCTGCCTGCTGGCATCATCACGTGTGCGTGCGAGCGCGCGCGTGCGTGCCCGCTTGTTCCTGTACACCCCCCCCCCATCCCCCCCCACCAAGGCCAGCACCCTCCCCCCCCCCTTCCCCCCACTTCCTCATCTCAGTTTTATGGAGTTGTAACAGATATAGATTTTGATCCAGTCTTGATTCGAACTTTATTTTAGAAATATTGTGTTGGGTGTGTGGGTGTGTGTGTGTGGGTGGGTGGGTGGGTGGGTGGGTGGGTGGGTGGGTGTGTGTGTGTGTGTGTGTGTGTGTGTGTGTGTGTGTGGGTGGGTGGGTGGGTGTGTGTGTGTGTGTGTGTGTGTGTGTGTGTGTGGGTGGGTGGGTGGGTGGGTGGGTGGGTGGGTGTGTGTGTGTGTGTGTGTGTGTGTGTGTGTGTGTGTGGGTGTGTGTGTGTGTGGGTGTGGGTGTGTGTATGTGTGTGTGTGTGTGTGTGTGTGTGTGTGTGTGTGTGTGTGTGTGTGTGTGTGTGTGTGTGTGTGTGTGTGTGTGTGTGTGTGTGTGTGTTCACACCTATTTGTGCCTGCAGGTTAGAGTTTGTTGCACAGAGATCCTTTACTGCTAGAATCCACTCAGTAAAACATCTAAACTATTGGGACAGACTAAAGAGCCTAAATCTGAATTCTATTGAGCGCAGGCGGGAGAGATACATAATAATTTACACGTGGAAAATAGTAGAGGAATTGGTCCCAAACCTGCACACAGAAATAACATCACATGAGACCAGAAGACATGGCAGGATGTGCAGAATATCCCCGTTGAAGAGCAGAGGTGCAACAGGTACTCTGAGAGAGAACTCTATCAACATCAGAGGCCCGAGACTGTTCAACACGCTTCCACTACACATAAGGGACATAACTGGCCGCCCCCCACACAGTGTTCAAGAGAGAACTATCAACATCAGAGGCCCGAGACTGTTCAACACGCTTCCACTACACATAAGGGACATAACTGGCCGACCCCTCACAGTGTTCAAGAGAGAACTATCAACATCAGAGGCCCGAGACTGTTCAACATGCTTCCACTACACATAAGGGACATAACTGGCCGACCCCTCACAGTGTTCAAGAGAGAACTATCAACATCAGAGGCCCGAGACTGTTCAACACGCTTCCACTACACATAAGGGACATAACTGGCCGACCCCTCACAGTGTTCAAGAGAGAACTATCAACCTCAGAGGCCCGAGACTGTTCAACACGCTTCCACTACACATAACGGGCATAACTGGCCGACCCCTCACAGTGTTCAAGAGAGAACTATCAACATCAGAGGTCCGAGACTGTTCAACACGCTTCCACTACACATAAGGGACATAACTGGCCGACCCCTCACAGTGTTCAAGAGAGAACTATCAACATCAGAGGCCCGAGACTGTTCAACACGCTTCCACTACACATAAGGGGCATAACTGGTCGACCCCTCACAGTGTTCAAGAGAGAACTATCAACATCAGAGGCCCGAGACTGTTCAACACGCTTCCACTACACATAAGGGACATAACTGGCCGACCCCTCACAGTGTTCAAGAGAGAACTATCAACATCAGAGACCCGAGACTGTTCAACACGCTTCCACTACACATAAGGGACATAACTGGCCGACCCCTCACAGTGTTCAAGAGAGAACTATCAACATCAGAGGCCCGAGACTGTTCAACATGCTTCCACTACACATAAGGGACATAACTGGCCGACCCCTCATAGTGTTCAAGAGAGAACTATCAACATCAGAGGCCCGAGACTGTTCAACACGCTTCCACTACACATAAGGGACATAACTGGCCGACCCCTCACAGTGTTCAAGAGAGAACTATCAACATCAGAGGCCCGAGACTGTTCAACACGCTTCCACTACACATAACGGGCATAACTGGCCGACCCCTCACAGTGTTCAAGAGAGAACTATCAACATCAGAGGTCCGAGACTGTTCAACACGCTTCCACTACACATAAGGGACATAACTGGCCGACCCCTCACAGTGTTCAAGAGAGAACTATCAACATCAGAGGCCCGAGACTGTTCAACACGCTTCCACTACACATAAGGGGCATAACTGGTCGACCCCTCACAGTGTTCAAGAGAGAACTATCAACATCAGAGGCCCGAGACTGTTCAACACGCTTCCACTACACATAAGGGACATAACTGGCCGACCCCTCACAGTGTTCAAGAGAGAACTATCAACATCAGAGACCCGAGACTGTTCAACACGCTTCCACTACACATAAGGGACATAACTGGCCGACCCCTCACAGTGTTCAAGAGAGAACTATCAACATCAGAGGCCCGAGACTGTTCAACACGCTTCCACTACACATAAGGGACATAACTGGCCGACCCCTCACAGTGTTCAAGAGAGAACTATCAACATCAGAGGCCCGAGACTGTTCAACACGCTTCCACTACACATAAGGGACATAACTGGCCGACCCCTCACAGTGTTCAAGAGAGAACTTGACAAACACCTCCAAAGAATACCTGATCAACCAGGCTGTGACTCATACGTCAGGCTGCGAGCAGCCGCGTCCAACAGCCTGGTTGACCAGTCCAGCAACCAGGAGACCTGGTCGACGACCGGGCCGCGGGGACGCTAAGCCCCGAAATCATCGCAAGGTAACCTCAAGGTAACTGCCCCTCCAAATGCTATGACCTCCAAATTCTATGACGTCTGAATGCCAGAGAGATCGTATCCACCAATGAGAACCCGCTAAGTGCCTGGTACTCCCAGCCTCGACCAATCACGATTGATCACGTGACCTGACAACAGAATAAAGGAGGTTATCTTGAGGTTATCTTGAGATGATTTCGGATCATCTCAAGATAACATTAATCATGCTAAACTAGGCTCTTACACCAGACGAGTGTTGTACGCGTTTCTTCAGCCAATTTCACTAATTAAAACGGTAATTTTGTTTACAAATCTGAACATCGGTGAACACTTGAGAGAGAAAACGGACAGACGGGCCAGACAAGAAGGGGTAACTTGTTTAAAAGAAACAAAAAATACACCATTTAGCTACAAGTGATTGGCTGTAATGAGGATGTGATTATCATGCCAGAAGTAAGGTCGGAGATTGGCAGACGAGGGGCCCCCACGACGCCTGTCCCCTCAATACATCGTCCACTCCCGACACAGTTAGTTCACCACTATTGTGCTTAAAATGGCTTAGCTTGGAGATATTTGAACCAAGATATAAGCTGTTGAACTGGACTTGGAGACAGGTAGGTGAGGGAGAGAGGGGAAGGGAGAGAGAGGGAGAGGGAGGGAGAGGGAGGGAGAGATGGAAGAGGAGATACACGGACCACAAGATACCAGTTGCACCTGCAACCATGGTGGACCTGTTCTACTTAGCCAGCTGAGAGGGGGCCTGACGGCTGAGTGGACAGCGCTCGGGATTCGTAGTCCTGAGGTTCCGGGTTCGATCCCCGGTAGAGGCGGAAACAAATGGGCAGATTTTCTTTCACCCCTGTTCACCTAGCAGTAAATAGGTACCTGGGAGTTAGACAGCTGCTACGGGCTGCTTTCCTGGGGGTGTGTAACACAAAGGAGGCCCTGGTTGAGGACCGGGCCGCGGGGACGCTAAGCCCCGAAATCATCTCAAGATAACCTCAAGATGGTCTATGAATGTAGATACGATTGAGGCGTCTTCCTCAGTTGGTAGGCTTATTACGTAATATATACATGGGGGAGATACTGGAGGGCCAACTACGGGCTCGCCATAGCCCGTGCTCCCTGGAACTTTTTGTTCAAGGGAGCGAATATTAAACAATAACAACAGCTGGAGGGCCAGGTCCAAAATTTGCACAACAAAATAACATCTGGAATGGACAAAATCTCTGCCTCTGTCTCTCTCTCTCTCTCTCTCTCTCTCTCTCTCTCTCTCTCTCTCTCTCTCTCTCTCTCTCTCTCTCTCTCTCTCTCTCTCTCTCTCTCTCTCTCTCAGGTCCAGGGTGTCAGCTCAGGGTCTGACGCCATCTCCTTCTTGCTCCTGACACATTTATAATTGAACATCAAAGGCATCGGGGAGTTTGATTCCTGATTTAACATTTTAATTATCTCATCGTCGACGTTCTCGCGTCTCTCTAAATCTCCCCTCTCCCCCCCTTTCCTGTTCTTCCCGCGTTCTCCTATCCATCTTCCAGTCCCCTCTCCCTCTCTCCCTTCCATCCATGAGGTCACTCTCCATCCCCTTGGTCTGTTCCATCTCCAGAAATGTCAATCCTGAGGTGCTGATACTCACTCTTCCATTGCTAGCTTATGCTCACTCTATTTTCTGTAGAATAGAGAGGACAGAAGCCAGTCTATTCTCTATTCTTCTGTCCTCTCTCTGTAGGGCTCGCCTCGTTCTTCCTAGCCCTAGGCATAGCCCCCATTCTCAGTCCTAGCCTTCCTCTCTCTCTCTGTGTCTCTCTCTCTCTCTCTCTCTCTCTCTCTCTCTCTCTCTCTCTCTCTCTCTCTCTCTCTCTCTCTCTCTCTCTCTCTCTCTCTCTCTCTCTCTCTCTCTCTCCCTCCCTCCCCTAGGTAGGGGTCCTAGCCCCCTCTCTCTCTCCTAGGTAGGGTCCTAGCCCCCTCTCTCTCTCTCTCTCCTAGGTAGGGGTCCTGACCGCCCTCATGCTCCCTCCCAGCATGTGGTAATTCGAATTGGCTGAGCCAAGTTCTATTGGGCCAGTTGGGCGTGACACATTTTTACATATAATTGGGCGTTGAGGGCGGCGGGCGCCATTACCTGGTGGCAGGGGCCGCGCCTGTTGGGCATTGAAGCAGATCCCGAGCTCCCCCGCCCCCCCCCCCCTGTCACCTTAAGGAACAGGATAAGGCTTATCTATGCCTTCCCACCTTTTCTTCCCCCTTCCCACCTCGTCGCCTCTCCCTTCCTCCCATTTTCAGACGTTCGTGGGGTCTGTTTTGTATGGGGCCTGTGGTCCTTGGGTTCGATCCCAGGCGCCGGCGAGAAACAATGGGCTTAGTTCTTTCACCCTATGCCCCTGTTACCTAGCAGTAAAATAGGTACCTGGGTGTTAGTTAGCTGTCACGGGCTGCTTCCTGGGGGTGGAGGCCTGGTCGAGGACCGGGCCGCGGGGACACTAAAGCCCCGAAATCATCTCAAGAACATGGGGTACCGCCATAAATCAAGAAAATAGTTTTCTTCAAGGAGTGGCGGACCAACCAGGCTCTTGTGGATATGCGGGCTGCTCCAAGCAACAACAGCCTGTTGGACCAAGCTCTCACAAGTAAGGCCAGACCCCAAGGTTGATGCTCAAGGAGTAGAAGAATGGGTCTAGCTCCTGTGTCCCGCCTCTCGACCTTTCATTGATTGGTATTCTTACTTCCTATTCTCTTGGGCTCTATCGTATCGACCTTCTGTGGAGTTTGTTTTTTACATATATTAACATATTTTGTACGTCAGGATCATGTGTCTCGCGTTTCTTGCCTCCTTCAATGACCTTCGATTTAGGTTCGTGATTTTTTTTTTTATTCTAGTGTATGGACAACATTCTGAATTGTTTGTTTACATTCTGAATTATGTTTGTTTACATTCTGAATTGTTTGTTTACATTCTGAATTATATTTGTTTACATTCTGAATTGTTTGTTTACATTCTGAATTGATGTTTGTTTACATTCTGAAGGTGATGATGTAATTTTACATTTACATCATGACGTCTGGCAGCCTTGCATATGACGCTGATGTTACCAGGTTTGTCAGTGCCTCAATAGGTTGGTTTAATGTAGTATCCTAGGTGTGTGTGTGTGTGTGTGTGTGTGTGTGTGTGTGTGTGTGTGTGTGTGTGTGTGTGTGTGTGTGTGTGTGTGTGTGTGTGTGTGTGTGTTTACTCAGTTGTGCTAGGTGAGTACACACAGGTGTGTGTGTGTGTGTGTAGAGGTGTGTGTGTGTGTGTGTGTGTGTGTGTGTGTGTGTGTGTGTGTGTGTGTGTGTGTGTGTGTGTGTGTGTGTGTGTGTGTGTGTTTACTCACTTAGTTGTGCTAGGTGAGTACACACAGGTGTGTGTGTGTGTGTGTAGAGGTGTGTGTGTGTGTGTGTGTGTGTGTGTGTGTGTGTGTGTGTGTGTGTGTGTGTGTGTGTGTGTGTGTGTGTGTGTGTGTGTGTGTGTTTACTCACTTAGTTGTGCTAGGTGAGTACACACAGGTGTGTGTGTGTGTGTGTAGAGGTGTGTGTGTGTGTGTGTGTGTGTGTGTGTGTGTGTGTGTGTGTGTGTGTGTGTGTGTGTGTGTGTGTGTGTGTGTGTGTGTGTGTGTGTTTACTCACTTAGTTGTGCTAGGTGAGTACACACAGGTGTGTGTGTGTGTGTGTAGAGGTGTGTGTGTGTGTGTGTGTGTGTGTGTGTGTGTGTGTGTGTGTGTGTGTGTGTGTGTGTGTGTGTGTGTGTGTGTGTTTACTCACTTAGTTGTGCTAGGTGAGTACACACAGGTGTGTGTGTGTGTGTAGAGGTGTGTGTGTGTGTGTGTGTGTGTGTGTGTGTGTGTGTGTGTGTGTGTGTGTGTGTGTGTGTGTGTGTGTGTGTGTGTGTTTACTCACTTAGTTGTGCTAGGTGAGTACACACAGGTGTGTGTGTGTGTGTGTAGAGGTGTGTGTGTGTGTGTGTGTGTGTGTGTGTGTGTGTGTGTGTGTGTGTGTGTGTGTGTGTGTGTGTGTGTGTGTGTGTGTAGAGGGGGGGGACAGACCGTCCGAGGCACAAATTAGCATAGTCAAACAGAAGAGGTATTGGATGTTTGGGTCTCGAAAACACTTGATGCCAGAGTGGTGTAGGAGTGAGAGAAAGGGGGGAATGGAAGGGACGGAACTGCTTCATGAATCTGGCCCCAGGTTCGTAAGTGCTTGCGTAATTGCTTTGTGAATCTGGCCCCAGGTTCGTAAGTGCTTGCGTAATTGCTTTGTGAATCTGGCCCCAGGTTCGTAAGTGCTTGCGTAATTGCTTTGTGAATCTGGCCCCAGGTTCGTAACTGCTTGCGTAATTGCTTTGTGAATCTGGCCCCAGGTTCGTAACTGCTTCGTGAATCTGGCCCCAGGTTCGTAACTGCTTCGTGAATCTGGCCCCAGGTTCGTAACTGCTTCGTGAATCTGGCCCCAGGTTCGTAACTCCTTCGTGAATCTGGCCCCAGGTTCGTAACTCCTTCGTGAATCTGGCCCCAGGTTCGTAAGTGCTTGCGTAACTGCTTCATGAATCTGACCCCCCAGGTTCGTAAGTGCTTGCGTAACTGCTTCATGAATCTGGCCCCATGTTCGTAAGTGCTTGCGTAACTGCTTCATGAATCTGGCCCCAGGTTCGTAAGTGCTTGCGCAACTGCTTCGTGAATCTGCCCCCAGGTTCGTAAGTGCTTGCGCAACTGCTTCGTGAATCTGCCCCCAGGTTCGTAAGTGCTTGCGTAACTGCTTCGTGAATCTGGCCCCAGGTTCGTAACTCCTTCGTGAATCTGGCCCCAGGTTCGTAAGTGCTTGCGTAACTGCTTCATGAATCTGCCCCCCCAGGTTCGTAAGTGCTTGCGCAACTGCTTCATGAATCTGGCCCCAGGTTAGCAGCTAAACAAGCCATGGGAAAGTGTGTGTATGTGTTTCGATCCAACACTTACTTGTAATCTAAGTGGATTTCCAGCCATGTGGACGCTTGTTTTAAGTGCTAAGTGTAAGTGCATGGCGTTGAAGCCCCTTAAGGGGAGAGTGTGGAATTCTATACTAATAATTTTTTTTTTTTTTATCTTTGCAGGGACAAAGTCATCAGAGTCAGTATGAACAACGTTAGTCAGACGAATTGTGAGGTGAGTTGATTTGTTTTGTGTTTGCTTGGTGTATACCTGCTGTATTATACATCTGTCTCACTGTATACCTGCTGTGTTATGTGTCTCACTGTATACCTGCTGTATTATATATCTGCCTCACTGTATACCTGCTGTATTATATATCTGTCTCACTATATACCTGCTGTATTATATATCTGTCTCACTATATACCTGCTGTATTATATATCTGTCTCACTGTATACCTGCTGTATTATATATCTGTCTCACTGTATACCTGCTGTATTATACATCTGTCTCACTGTATACCTGCTGTATTATATATCTGTCTCATTGTATACCTGCTGTATTATACATCTGTCTCACTGTATACCTGCTGTATTATATATCTGTCTCACTGTATACCTGCTGTATTATACATCTGTCTCACTGTATACCTGCTGTATTATATATCTGTCTCACTGTATACCTGCTGTATTATATATCTGTCTCACTGTATACCTGCTGTATTATATATCTGCCTCATTGTATACCTGCTTTATTATGCATCTGTCTCACTGTATACCTGCTGTATTATATATCTGTCTCACTGTATACCTGCTGTATTATATATCTGTCTCACTGTATACCTGCTGTATTATATATCTGCCTCATTGTATACCTGCTTTATTATGCATCTGTCTCACTGTATACCTGTTGTATTATATATCTGCCTCACTGTATACCTGCTGTATTTTATATCTGTCTCACTGTATACCTGCTGTATTATACATCTGCCTCACTGTACACCTGTCTCATAGCACACCTGTGTAGTACACACTAAACCAGGTCGTAGTATGTAACCCAATTCCTTTAATTACAATATTTTATTATTTGTCAGTAAAACACTTTCATGTTATTCCTAGTATGAACGCCTGAGGTAGTTTCACCCCCCCTCCCCCCCCCCCCCATTGATTACCCCCAAATATCTATCCCCTATTGTGTATCCCACGATGTCTATCCCCTATTGTGTATCCCACGATGTCTATCCCCTATTTAACTCTCGGCCAACGTACGATACCGATATCGCTATTGTAGGTAACAGGGTACTCGAGATATCAAGTTTTAAGCGACGTTCATACTAGAAGAAGCAAAACGCCAATCAGCTGTGGTTTGTTGACATCAGTCAGCTGTGTTTTTGTTGACATCAGTCAGCTGATTGCGGAGAGCGACGGCGGTGCTGTGATGGGTAAATATCGTGTTGGTGATGGGGGAGGGAATGAAGGGGAGATAGAACCTGTGGGTAGGGGGAAGGGGGATTAGAGAGGGGGGTAGGGGGAAGTGGGATGGGCAAGTGAAGTAGGGGAAGGGAAGGGGGCTTGGGGAAGGGGGTTTGGCAAAGGAAAAAATGTTGGGGCCAAAGGGAAGTCGGAAAGTTAGGGGAAGTCAAGGTAGGCACAGGCGCAGGGAGGGGAAAGAGGGGGTGAGAAGGCATGTGGAAAGGGGAGGAAGGAGGGGAAGGGTAGAAAAGGGGAAATGGAAAGGGAAGACCCACACTCACCAGTCACGACACGCTTCAATTATCTCCTTTTTTTCTGCAGTTTTTCAGTGCGCAACGGTCCTGACTTGTAGTGACTTAGCCCCTGGCTTGTAGTGACTTAGCCCCTGACTTGTAGTGACTTAGTCCCTGACTTGTTGGTGACTTAGTCCTTGACTTGTCGTGACTTAGCCCTGACTTGCATACTATATACACAACTCGTATCGTATATACATAATTAACAGTATAATTGACATGCTGTATACATAGCTGGTATATGTATTTCAGCCAACCCTTGTACATAGAATAAAAACATGTATACCAGACGCCAGGTATGTATAGAAGTGTATACACCTCACCTTTCAATGTATAATTACAATTACATTAGTTACAGTGTAATTAAGATACAATTACAGTATATACATTGTGACTACTGTTAGACATGGACAAAAGTATAGTTACTGGTTGGTTAGTCAGTAATTGTAGCGGCCTTAATGACTCTCCCGCGGTTGGGATAGGCCTTACCACAACCAAAAAGTTTATTAAGCCCAAGTTAAGGTCAAGTTAAGGTCCCAAGTCGAGCCTGGTCTCAGGCCGAGCTTGGGGAGAGTAGATAGAACTCTCGAAGCCCTCCTCAGGCATCCTACTGGCGGAAGATTCAGGTCGGTTCAGAGGGAGAAAGAGAGGATAGAGGACGAGAGATAGAGGCTTCGAAGGAGGAAAATAGGGTAGAAAAATTCAGGGAGAGAGAGAATGTAGAGGAATTGGCGGAGGGAGAGAGGGGTAGAGAGATTAATGGAGGGAGAGAATTGAGAGAGAGAGAGAGAGAGAGAGAGAGAGAGAGAGAGAGAGAGAGAGAGAGAGAGAGAGAGAGAGAGAGAGAGAGAGAGAGAGAGAGAGAGAATAAACTTGATATTGGTCCAAGACAGACCGAAAGGTCATTTCTTCACTTCCTGATCTCTGACTTTGGTCATCAGAGAGAAACCTCCCCCCCTCCTCCCCTTCCACACACACACACACACACACAAGACTGTCCTCCCACGGTCCATACAGGGACCTTACCCCTCCCATCTCCCCCCCCTTCCTCTCCCATCCCACCTTCCCCCTCCCACCCAAGCGCTCTCATGCAAAACCTCAATTTAGGATTTCGTCGAGGAAAAAGAAAATCCGGGGAACTAACTTTCAACCTGGACTGGCCGCTCCTCGACCGCCAGCTGCTCTCTCCCTCCCCCCTGCGTAGGTAGGCAGATTCACCTTCCATTTATATGTTTTGTTCCCCCGTTTTGGTTATACCAGAGTTTGGTTATACCACCGTTTTGGTTATATCACCGTTTGGTTATGCCAGTTTGGTTATACCACCGTTTGGTTATACCACCATTTTGGTTATACCATCTTTTGGTTATACCACCGTTTGGTTATACCATAATTTTTAAACCCCCGTTTTGGTTATACCATCGTTTGGTTATACCGTCGTTTGGTTATACCACCGTTTGGTTATACCGTCGTTTGGTTATACCACAGTTTGGTTATACCAAGCAACAGAAAATATTGGATCAGAGCATCAGAAATATTGCAGGAACAACCGTGGACATCTTCAAGAGGAAACTAGATTGTTTCCTTCAAGGAATGCCGGACCAACCGGGCTATGGTGGGTATGTGGGCCTGCGGGCCGCTCCAAGCAACAGCCTGGTGGACCAAACTCTCACAAGTCAAGCCTGGCCTCGGGCCGGGCTTGGGCAGTAGAAGAACTCCCAGAACCCCATCAAGCAGGTATATGTGGGCCTGCGGGCCGCTCCAAGCAACAGCCTGGTGGACCAAACTCTCACAAGTCAAGCCTGGCCTCGGGCCGGGCTTGGGGAGTAGAAGAACTCCCAGAACCCCATCAACCAGGTATATGTGGGCCTGCGGGCCGCTCCAAGCAACAGCCTGGTGGACCAAACTCTCACAAGTCAAGCCTGGCCTCGGGCCGATCTTGGGGAGTACAAACCTCTCGAAACATACAACAGGTAAGTTACAGGTAGTCTGTCCTGTTGACCATCCGCACGAGCGACTCACTCCCTAAATGCTACCGTTAGCAAGGTCTTCGTTGACTCGTTATTGTCTGAGTGGGGGAGTGCAACATCTGGGTGGTGTCCCAACGCCCTGCTAACTACCTGGTGATTTAATTCTAAGTGCAACATTGCAAAGACACTTAAAGGGGGGAGGAAGCATGTGTAAGGGTCCCTTGCTAACCCCCTCCCTTCCCCCCACTTGGGCTGGACGGTAGAGCGACGGTCTGGCTTCATGCAGGTCGGCGGTCAATCCCCCTCGACCGTCCATAAGTGGTTGGGCATCATTCCTTTCCCATCCGTCCCATCCCCAAGCCTTATTCCTGACCCCCCTTTCCCAGTGCTATATAGTCGGAATGGCTTGGCGCTTTTCCCCTGATAGATCCCTTCCCTACCCCCCCCAGCTTGGATAAAAGGGGGGGGGTGGAGTTGATGGGAGTTGACAGGTTGGAGATTATACCCAGTGTGAGCAGATTGATTGATTGATTGATTGATTAAGATTAAGCCACCCAAAGAGGTGGCACGGGCATGAATAGCCCCGTAAAGCGGATCAAGCGGATCACGTTATTATTAATTAAGATTCGCGTGTGTTTGGGTAGGGGAGGGGGAGAGAGGGGGGGGAGCTAGAACCTTCTTGGGGAGTGTGGGGGGGGGGGAGGGGGTAGAGGGACCTCCTAGGGAAGGGGTGAAAGGGGGCAGGGACCCCCCCCTGAAGGAAAAGGTCATCTTAGGTCACGACATCGTAATTCAAACAAACAATTTATTCGATAATAATAGAGAAAGTTGTACTACATGTGAAATAACAACTTAATTGGTTAATAGTATAATGTATTTTTTAAAATTCATTGCAACAACCTACTGTACTAAATTAGCTCAACAGCCAGAGATGTATTTAAATTCTTGGACCGTTAACCGCTCCCGTCATTTAATTTCCCAACGGTCGCAAATTTGAATCCCTATAACGGCGCGATAGCTCTTAAAACATTTCTTTCAGTCACAACTTAGCTTTACAAGTCAACATTTCGCTGGTTCCATAGCTTGCGTCATAAAGCTAAGACATTGACTGCGAAAAGACTTTTATCTTCAAACAGGTGACAAAGGTGACGCGATTCACATTTGAATTCTGACTTTAAGGTATGAAAGCCTATGAGAATTTCCAAGATATATCCAAGACACCCCCCTAAGAATATAATATAGTTTCAGGGAATATTTCACTGTCATATATTCGCCTAGTGAGATCTTGATATATAGAAGAGTTCAAAGATCCGGATACAAAACTTCGAGCGAGTTAAAAACAACATTTGCCGGAATTGAACGAGAGGTTGTGGTCGTATATCAGGCGATTGATGTCTGGTGTGTTCATGATTGATTGGTGTCAGATGTGTTCAGGTGTGTGTGTGATGGCAGGCATATGTGCAGGTATTTCAACAATGACAGTTATTTAAGATCAAAATAGAGTATATATATTGTTTAATAATGATCTTTCGTACCTTTCAGACGGACGCCATTGTGCTAGAACCCACCAGTGTCTCGAATTGTGTTTCCAGAGGAAAGTCTGAGGTAAGAGGAGTTCCAGGGAGGATGGGATATCCCTGGCTGGGATATAAGACCATAACAGACATGGTATATCCCTGACTGGAACACACACACGATAACAGACATGGGATATCCCTGACTGGAACACACACACGATAACAGACATGGGATATCCCTGACTGGGATATTCTCCATAACACTCCGTGTAAATCTGTAAATAATTTCCACCCATAAGTTAGACGTGTATTGAATGTCGCTGCTTGATGCTGTGTAAATATTGTCGTCACCTTTGACCTGCCACTTCCTTCATCACTAACTGTCTCTGTGTCTCTCTCTTCCCGTGTGCCAGCACTTCGACTGTCGTAATCACATCCGGGTCATCCAACCCATGTCGAGAAACCGTCTCTATATCTGCGGTACCAACGCCCACAACCCCAAGGATCTGGTCATCTACGTGAGTTACCCGTTAAGTTCTTGTCATCAATAATTGTCAACAGAAAATGGAGAATGAAAGTCGTTTTTCTTGCTGACTGAAGTTCCCTTTTATGTAATTTCTTTGAAAAAAAGAGAGTAATGGTAGGCATTTTAATACTTTCTGTTGGATGTAAAAATGTAAAGTTTATAATGGAGTTGGGTAGTAGTTTGTTCAAGTTGTTATCAGGGGTTCGTGTGTAGTTAGTGTGGGGGGTTAATGACCCTCTGAGCGGATGGTTGGTGGAGGGGGGTACTAAAGTGTATTGAAGCGTTGACGTGTCATTGGCAGGCCAACTTGACCCATCTGGCGCGACATGAACATATTACGGGCATCGGGTCCGGCGTGGCCAAGTGCCCGTTCGATCCCATGGACAATAGCACGGCGGTGTGGGTGGAGAACGGGAATCCGGGGGCGCTTCCAGGCCTCTACTCCGGCACGGTGGCGGAGTTCACTAAGGCAGACACCGTCATCTTCAGGGCAGACCTCTATAACTTCACCACCAAGCGGCGGGAGTACCCCTTCAAGAGAACCATCAAGTACGACTCCAAGTGGCTCGATAGTAAGTGTGTTTACAGAGATCGTTTAGAGTTTGACAGCTGGACGCCATCTTTAAGGCTCGGATTTCTTTGCCCAGCTGACTGCCTCAGACAGCTGGGGAAAGGTTCAATTCCTTCCTTGAAGTCAAGAACGTCTCAGCTCCTTCCTTGAAGTGAAGGACTTCTTCTTAACTCCTTTCTTGAAGTCAAGGACTTCCTTGAAGTCCTTGAAGTCGGCTCCTTCAACTATTTCATGTATAGTCACGTAAATACAGAGACCTTGAGCACCACTACAATTTTGTCCCCATTGTCTCAGAGACACTTGGTGCCTTGGGTAAAAGTGCTGGGGTCCTAGACACTTGGTTAAGTGTAATTTTTCCTTGTAATTTTGGTCTTCAAGGGGAAGGTTTACATGTAAAGGTATACTGTATGGTATACTCACTATATACATTTGCAGGTATACCTTATATGTCAGAAATATAAAGGAGGGAAGCCACAGCGACTGTCTGCAGTAATTGTAACCTTCAACTCTACTAAATTCAAATTGATTAAATTTGATTAAAATCTGATTAAAATGTTTTAGTCATCAATCAATTTATAGTTGGATTAGTTTACACAAATTTACAGTAAATGATTTACCTAAGTGAAAATTATAATAATGTAATATCTATAATTATATACTGTAAACTCAAAGATTTAGATTTAGAATATACATTTCAATTATTGAAAAACCACTACAGCTGCCAATTTCAGAATAAAAATCTATAACAACTTATACAAATCACTAACGACTGAAATAAACAGTCGTACAGCAGTCTGTACGACTGTTCAGTTCAGAGCATTTGTCTAAGTTAAGTCACATTTTCACACATTTAAGTCACACATTTCTTCACACATTACTTCACACATTTAAGTCATAAATAAGTAACATTTAGCATGTAATTTGGCAGCCGATATGTATTATAATATTATATTATAATTAATATTATAATATTAAAATAAATTTATAATATAATTCTAAAGTATAGTTGACCATAAGAGCGGTGAAGGTTCTTAAGGAGTTAAGGAGTACATGATTTCGATCTGAATTCCAGAGCCGAACTTCGTGGGCTCCTACGAAGTCGGGGAGTACGTCATGTTCTTCTTCCGAGAGACGGCGGTCGAGTACATCAACTGCGGCAAGAATGTGTATTCTCGCGTGGCTAGAGTCTGCAAGAAAGACACGGGAGGGAAGAACATCTTGGTGCAGAACTGGGCCACTTATCTCAAGGCCCGTCTCAACTGCTCCATTCCCGGAGAGTTCCCCTTCTACTTCAACGAGATCCGTAAGTGGTGACCCCCTGTTGGTGGTGGTGTAGCCAGGGTGTCAACGCCTTATCTTGAGGTTACCTTGAGGTGCTTCCGAGGCTTAGCGTCCCCGCGGCCGCGTCGTCGACCAGGCCTCCTGGCCCCAGATTCACGAAGCAGTTACGCGAGCACTGACGAACGTGTACATCTTTTTTCAACCTTTGACGGCTTTGGTTACATTTATTAAACAGTTTACAAGCATGAAAACTTACTAATCAACTGTTGTTATTGTTATAAACAGCCTCTTGGTGCTTCGGGGCTCATTAACTGTTTAATAATTGTAAACAAAGCCGCCACAGATTGAGAAAAGATGTACAGGTTCGTAAGTGTTTGCGTAACTGCTTCGTGAATCTGGCCCTTGGTTGCTGGACTGGTCAAGTAACTGGACCAGTCACTGGACTGGTAACCCGCTTCTAGGTGTTACTTCCTTTTTGTGTGTATGTGTAAATTAAGATTTATTAGCTATTAAGCCTCTAGAAAGCTCTATTTTCCCATTTGACTTCATTTATGAAGATTTTTCATTATCTGTCACTGTAATACATCCCAACTGTCACTGCAATGTAATACATCCCAACTGTCACTGCAATGTAATACATCCCATCTGTCACTGCAATGTAATACATCCCATCTGTCACTGCAATGTAATACATCCCAACTGTCACTGCAATGTAATACATCCCATCTGTCACTGCAATGTAATACATCCCATCTGTCACTGCAATGTAATACATCCCATCTGTCACTGCAATGTAATACATCCCATCTGTCACTGCAATGTAATACATCCCAACTGTCACTGCAATGTAATACATCCCAACTGTCACTGCAATGTAATACATCCCAACTGTCACTGCAATGTAATACATCCCAACTGTCACTGCAATGTAATACATCCCAACTGTCACTGCAATGTAATACATCCCATCTGTCACTGCAATGTAATACATCCCAACTGGTTATAACTTACCCATATGCAGACGAGGAGTCACAATAACATGGCTGAAATATGTTGACCAAACCACACACTAGAAAATGAAGGGACGACGACGTTTCGGTCCATCCTGGACCATTCTCAAGTCGGGTTCAGGACGGACCGAAACGTCGTCGTCGTCCCTTCACTTTCTAGTGTGTGATTTAGTCAACACTTACCCATACACGTAAGTGTTCAGTGTATACATAAGTGGATTGTCCCCTGACAGAGTCTGTCTACAAGATCCCTGGCGACGATACCCGCTTCTATGCCGTCTTCACTACTAGTATGAATGGTCTCATGGGCTCGGCCATCTGCACCTTCAGCCTCGGCGACATCCAAGAGGCCTTCCTGGGCCGCTTCAAGGAGCAGGCGACTTCGTCCTCGGCCTGGCTCCCCGTCCTAACCTCCAAGGTGCCAGAGCCAAGACCTGGCCAGTGTGTCAACGACACCCAGACGCTGCCAGGTGAGTGCCAGATCTATTATTTACTTCCGTAAATCTTTTTTGCGCTACCGCTCACAGGTTGAGTATTCGCAGTAAAGTAATCAGTCAATCCTTTACGGGTTTTCACTTGATATCGTTACCTGAAGGTCGTTGGACCTTTGACCGCTTCGTCGCGTGGTTAGATAAATTAACATCTTTATCGTGGGGGTCGTGGGTATTGTTAATTCAGATTCAGCTACTCAGAACGAAGTGTCCATGTAGCACGGGCTATGGTGATCCCGTAAACCGTGGCTAACTCTTGACCTTTATTATAGACAGGCTGTGGATCTATTGGTCTGTTTCTCAGTACCTGGATTGTACCTGGACAACCCGTTCTCGCACTTTCGTATAGTCAATA
Source organism: Procambarus clarkii (assembly GCF_040958095.1). Classification (NCBI taxonomy): domain Eukaryota; kingdom Metazoa; phylum Arthropoda; class Malacostraca; order Decapoda; family Cambaridae; genus Procambarus; species Procambarus clarkii. The sequence goes on from NC_091228.1 coordinate 5,681,868, forward strand.
TTGACTTATTAAATACGTGCATATGTGACATACTAAACATACTAGTTTACTTTGAAAAGCTTCATAGAAAACACCGACCTTACCTAACCTTCTTAGTATGTTAAGATAAGCATCTTATTGCTTCGTAATTACAATTATTACTTAACCTATACCTATAATAGACCTGGATGGGGTCTTGGGAGTTCTTTTACTGCCCAAGCCTCGGCCCGGGGCCCAGGCTTGACCCGGGCCAAGCCAGCTTGATCAGTGATTTGTATTAGTGCTTGGCTTCACCCCCCCCCACCCCTGCCACCTAATCCTTATCTATCCTTGGGGATGGTCCTTATCTATCGTAAATATTCCTCTGGCGTATTCCTATCCTTTGACTCGCCGACTGAATGTCTTTTGAAATATAAAAATCGTCATGATTTGTTTTCGACTTGAGTTCGGACAGATCAGTTCCGCGAAGAATGCAGTTCGCGGTGACTCCCTCCGCATCCTCCAGTCTGACATCGAAGTACAAGAACAGACTGTCATTGACAGTATCATGTCACCATTTGACTGGTGCATTCGGAACCCCATTAACATAGAATATAGATAAATCGGGGGTAAAAAAATGGGTCTCAAATACAGATAAATGT